>NC_135211.1:42544438-42844438 GCF_052324685.1 Brachyhypopomus gauderio | reverse complement strand
CAAAGCTTAAGTTCCTTATTCTCATGCTACTCTAAATGATTCTAAAATGTATCAGAAAATAAAGTGTAAAAAAAATTAAGTAAATAGTGCTCCCCTTAACATGAGAACCCAGACCCAGTTCTGAATGTTTATTCAAAATAACAATCATTTAACTTATCTAAGCAGCTCATTAATGTTTTTTTTTGTTGTGATTACACAGTCACATGATTTCTGTAAATACTTTAAGGTTCAACTCACACTACAACACGTCATGACAAGTAACTATATTACTTGTATTTTATTGTTGGGTTCTAGAACTTTTTTAGAATATTTTAATTGATTGAATTTGTTGGAACAGACCTTTTAAAAGCAAAAAAACATATAAAATGAGCTTTATTTTCCTTAAGAAATAACACTTATAGTCCAGCAGCACTACTGTGTTCGATCCACTCACTGTACCAGTACACACACCTCATACACCACCACCACCACAATATGACACACACTAACACTAGGGTGACCAAACGTCCGTATTTCCCGGGACATGTCCGTATTTCACGTCCTGCCCCGGGCGTCCCGGGATATTTTTTAAAACTGTGGAAATGTCCTGGTTTTTAAATTACGTTAATCGGGCCATTAATTCTACAGGCACTAGGACCCTGAGCACGGCGCTGTATGACACGGAATCCCTGAGCCTCATCAGTTGAGCCTCATCATACTCAACTTGCGGAGAGCCAACAACTTACGTTCGCCACCCCCCCCTCCCCCCCCCCCTCGCTCGACAACCTACGTTCGCCACCCCCCCCCCCCCCCCGTGTCCTGGTTTTCCCAAACAAAAATATGGTCAGCCTAACTAACACCTCATACACCACCACCAACAATACACTAACACCACATACACCACCACAATACAACACACACTAACACCTCATACACCACCACAATAAAACACACACTAACACCTCATACACCACCACTATGCCAGTGCAGTCACTGCAGTGCTAAGAATAATGACCCACCACCCAAATAATATTATCCATCCTGCTGAACTAGCGCAGTTGCTGAAGCAAATATCAGTGTCTGTGAAAGATGCAGCTAACTTGATTGTTAACGTTGTACAGTTTGCCCATATTTAACACCCCAGTACTAGACACGCAAGTCCAGTATCTAAAATACCTCTAACTAGACTATCTAACTGGTATACTAATAACTGAAGCGGCATGTTGGTGTGTTAAGCTGGTTAATGTTAGGCCCAATCTGTCCTACACCCAACTACAGACCTTGGACAGGTTGTCTGTGTGATGAAGTGGAGGTTGAAGGCTGCTCCTGGGTGTTAAGAGCTTCAGGAGTGTTCCTTAACGCTTCTTCAATCAAACCTGCAGCTTCTCTTAACAGCTCAGGGCAGCTTCTCGACATTTTTATCTCGAAACAGTGAACACCGGTATCAGAAAAAGGTTAAGGCGCGTTAGAGCTGCTCTCGAACATCTGTCATCGCTCTATCATGACTTACTGTGCAATCTAACCAATCAGCCTGCATCGATCGGAGTTAGGCCCGCCCACTGAGTTTGATGGCTGATGTTGACAGATTTAATTATTTCATGGTTCGACGACACGCTTGAAATAATGAAATAAATAATGAAATAATTAATTAAATTATTTAAGTTAAACAATTAATGAAATACAAATATCACAATCAACTAACGATGAATTTAATTACATAAAATTATTTATGCTTCCTTTCCATATTTAAATAATTTAATTAATAATTTAATTAATTAAATCTCATTTTAAATATTTATTTAACGTTTTAAACAATTATTTCTTTGTTCATTTATTCATATAATATTGTCACAAATAACCCTCCATAATATACATGTCCTCAGGTCCTAAACATTTTGCATATTAGCTTATGCTTGCTGTTGCCTGTATGTAGGTATGCTGACGAACCAACGTTCAATGCAAAAAATTCTGGCTCAGTAATGTGTTCCAAACTACGTTGTACTTTTGTAAGGGTGTCATATAACATCACTCCTCACCGCCTAGCAGGTGTATTATTTTTCCTGAATACTACTGTGACTTCGTCAAGCACAACCCAGCCAGGCATCAGGCACTGCTAATAGTCAACTCTGAGGCGATTTCAGGTCGGGAGACCAGCGAGAAGATTGTTGTTGTTTTCAAGCGGTCTGTGCGCTTCATCAACGCTCCGGACACCATCGAAATATATGTGGACCTAAAAATACAGCTTTTATCTCAATACTGACCAAATTTAATCGAAATCCATGCAGGCGAAAGTATTTTACTAGACCGCGGAAAATAGGTAGTCATGATTGACATTTGTGTATCGAACGTCACGGTAGCTAGCAACTTTAGGCTAAAAGCGGCGTCTTGGTGTCTCGTTCCGACAGTGTTTTCTTGAAATCGGTACTGATACCAGTGTTGTGTAGTTTAATATCTCATTGTTTTCTGATATAACTTGCTGTTAAATGGTAATATAGTTAACATCACTTCGAATTAGATTATGATTAATTATTAATTATCATTAATTAGAATTAGATTATGTGAATTTCAGTCACACGACTTCTATTGTAATTAATGTATTATATTTTAATGTGATACATGATATTATAAATATCATAACTTTATCAATTCTCAACCAATTTTCAAAATCCATGTATCATTTTAAAGGTCTATTTCAGCGCTGTCTAGATATGTGATTCTTTTTAAGCTTGGGGCTGGTTGAAAATTTTGTCATCATACCTACTGTATGTACTGTGGAGTTCAGTGTCCCACACTGGTTCTTAATCAGCAAAGTTCTGGGTGATTGACTGTGTAAGGCAGCACGTTTTTTCACAAATCCTGGAGCAGGGCAGCATTTCAAGACATGCCCTAGAAGTGAACTGGGCGTTCTGCAGGTGTACTTTAGCGATTGAACTTAGAGATTTACGAACAACTTTAAGAACGACGTAACTTTAAGAACGCCGATTTTACGCCGGTTTCCCAAAACCCTTCTTATCTTTCAAACTTACGAACGACTCCCTAAGTAGCACTTACTTGACTCCGCCCCTGCGTTTGCTCAGAACAGGGTCTGCCAGTCGAAAACTGAACCACCGATTTGCATACATTTCTATATTATTAAGCCACAAAAGTGTCGTTATGTAGCCTAACTAATAATCATAAAATCAAACAACAAAAAAGTATTTATACAACATGTATTTAAAAAAAATAGTTTAAAAAAAAAAATTATAATTGCTGTCCATCGCATGCCAAGCCTACCTATAAATAGGCAATTAACCTATTCCAATAAACTTTAGAAGCAATCAAGCAGCAAGCATGGAAACCCGACCACGCAAACCAAATTTTTCTCCAGAGGAACTAACTCAAATGCTGGAAGAAATAGAAGAAAATAAGAGTATTCTGTTCTCTAAAGCTCGAGGAAGCTCAACAAATAAAGAAAAAAAAAACAGAAATGGGAAGAAATAGCCCAGAAAATAAGTGCCTGCAGTGTATAGATCTGCAATGGACATACGAAAAAAATGGCATGACTTCGCTAGTCATGCTAAAAGAAACGGAGCACAACTTCGGAAAGAGAGGGCTAAGACTGGTGGGGGTCAGTCATCTATAACAGCCCTCACACCAGAAGAGGAAAAAGCCTTGGGAATACTGGGCCCAACTGCAACCCAAGGCATCACTGGGGGGATAGATGTAGCCGCAAGTGAGGTCCCAACTACCCCACCTCAACCTGCATCCCCTGTTCAACCTTCTTTTCCCTCCAACAGTCCTGTCCCATCTGCTGGTCCTTCCTCTGCACAATGTATCCAAAGGCCTTCACATGCTCCTGACAATGAATGTAGATGCAGTGAGGAGTTAATTTCTATAGAAAAGCAAAGGCTGCAAATAGAACAAGAGCGTCTGCAGCTAAAACGGGAAAGGCTACAACAGAGGGAGAAGCACCATATGTAACTGGTGAAACTGAAGAGGGCCAAACTGGAGATAATGTCCAAACAAGTCTCAATGGCTGAGTTTCAGTTATCTAGGCCCTCAATTTCTGTGCCAATCATATTGCCCACTGAACAAGGTAAGATACTTTGCCATGTAACCATAGTGAATGTAAATGAAAAGTTACTGATCTCTGAAATATAAAGAAAAACTAATCAAACTCTAAAAGTTAATTTATTATATCTAATTTTTCAAATACTTTAGATTCATTATTGTTAATGTTTTTCTTCCAGACTCCAGTTCTACTCATACAGACACCATATAGGAGGTGCACAGACAAGGATTTGTTTCCCTATTTTATTTAATTCCTCCTTCCTTATTCCTCCTAATTGTTGCATGTAATTAGTGGAGTCAAATAAAATACTTTGAAAAGCATAACTTGTACCCAATGAATGCTTTGGAGTCTGTTAAATTCCTAATAAACACACAAAAACACAGGTCACAAACATAAAAAATGTATCCCAAATTTTATTTTCAGGAAGTTAACTGAAAACCGCCCTAATCATTTGCATTCGTGCTGCCAAGCCAGCCTGGTAATGTCCTTCTCTCCCAATTCCTGGTAAGATGGCAGGAATGTGTACGTCTCCTCTGTCCTCATCGTCCTCATCTTCCTCATCTTCCTCAATGTCCTCATCAGGAATGTGCATGCCAGCCTGCACTGCAATGTTATGAAGCATAGCACATACAACAATTACGGCACAGCTTCTAGCTGGTGAATACCGAAGTCCCCCTGATGACTTATGAAGGCACCGAAAACGCATTTTCCAAATGCCCAACGCTCGCTCCACAACACTGCGTGTTCTCCGGTGTGCCATGTTGTAGTTCTCTTCAGCCTCTGTCTGGGAGTTCAAGACAGGAGTTAGTAAATAGGTGCGGAGTGGATAACCACTGTGACCCAGGACGTGTCCACCAGCAAACGCACCCTCAGTTGCCATCTGACATACTCCTGAGTTTGACCAAATGAAAGAGTCATGAGTGCATCCAGGCCACTTGGCCACAATGTCTGTGAAGACTCCTTGGTGGTTGCATACCACTTGAACGTTTAGTGCAGAGAAGCCTTTACAACAAGTGTAGTTGGGGCTCAAGAGGCTGGGGGTGTGAATGGGGATCAGTGTGCCATCCACTACACCAACAATTCCAGGAATAGCTGCAATTGCATGAAAACCTATTTTGGTTTCTTGCAATGCATCCCTTGTTTGTGGAAATTGTATGTATGTTGGTGCATGGCGCAGAAGAGCTGTAGTCACAGCATGCACACATTTACACACAGCAGCTTTGCTTAGGCTGTAGGCATCACCAAGAGTCTGCTGAAATCCACCACTGGCATAAAAACGAAGCGCTGTCAGTAGCTGAATGGTGGGACTGAGGGAAAAACTTCTTCTAGTGCCTCTTGTTAAATCCTCCTGTATGAGACCAAGGAGAGCCATGATCTCCTCTCTAGGCAGGCGGTATCTGTCACACAGTTCGTCATCAGGGAGATCAAGTTGACCAACACTTAGACGCTGAACTGCATTAAGACGAGCTGCCTGTCTACGTTGATTACGGCGTCTTCTCAAACGACGTCTTTGATTGAGAACCAATATTCTCTGTACAGCTGCCATGTTCACCGCATAACCGCCACTGTCAGCATTTCTCTTGGTTACTTATATGTGTAAGTAATTAATTAATTATTTTTATTGGTTAAGAGTTAACAAGCTTAGAAGGTCATTTGTAACCATTGCTCGGGGAACAATATATTATCTGACTTCCACGACTGTTCCACTGGAAACAAAATAGTATTTATGCCATTTATATGTGTATATTAATAAATAGTATGTTGTATTACGTGAAACCAATAATTTCAATTAGGTATGTATATTAATGGACGTGGATCTAATTTATGTGACGCAATTACGCTTTCAAAAGTAGCCTACATTTAAGTGTTCGTGGATTTGTGTTTGTAGTTCGGAGCGTTTTTAAAGGGATAATCAGCGGCCTCTATCGTTTTTCAGACAGAACTGCGCGTGAACTTCAGGTTAAGAACAACTTAGCAAGTTACGACAGGGTCAGATCACTCGTAGATTTACAAACGAGGTTAAGAACGACGTGGGTTACGAAGACCCACCCATATCCACAGAGTACAGCACCCACCCGCCCGCGAACCCGTGGCTATTTCAAAGTTAAATCCGTACCCGCCTGGACCCGTTAATATTGTACCCGTTACCCACCCGTGCCCGTGAAAAATCACACAAATCGAAAGTATTCCTATAGAGCACTTTATTTATCAATGCGCCTCTGAAAAAACGTCAGTACAACACAAAATAAAATATAAGGTTGCTGTGCAGGAACAGTATGGCTATTCCTATCTAAAATTAGCAACTGCAAAACGAGAGGGAACAAATGCCAGTATAACAACTAAATAAAATCGCATAGGTTCACAAATCTATCCTAGGTTACTGCGCAGGAACAGTATATCGTCCACAGTCCCAGGTTTGAGCTGCGTTCTGCGCTCTTGGATCACAAATCCTAAACGCCAAGTTCTCTCTCGTCATTTTTCCTTGTTCTAGCACGGCCACCCATTTGCTTTGTAACCACCAAGCAAGCTACAATAATACATATATACTGCGTTATAACCAGCCTCTGCTCATGTTTCCGCTGGAAAAGAACCGAAGTTTGGGTATTACCCCAGAACGGGTGAAGAGTAAAGTTCAGCCCGCTCTGGCCAACGGAGCTACGGTATAAGTAAGCTCCCCTGAGCTTCGCCACCACCATCGGGAGGCGCTAATCAGGCAAAATGTAACACTATGTTCATTACGTAGCAAATAAAAGCCTACTAAAAATGACCACTTATTTAACTTACCCGCCCGCATACCCACCCGTATTTTAACTTACCCGCCCGCATACCCACCCGTAAAATTTCGGTATGTGTAAAACCCACCCGTTTCAGCATCTATTTGCCCGTACCCGTGGGTACCCGACCCGGTGCAGGACTCTACATGGCACCCCCTCGCCCGCTCAAAAATCATTACACGCTGCACGGAGAAGCTCTTTAAACAGAAGTATATGCCATTCTTGCACAAAAGTAGCTGAATAAAAACATTAGAAGAGCCATGACTTTAGACATTTTTAAATCAAAGTTTAAAATACTTCTCACTTGTTATTCTGGAACGGCACTTTAATGTTTTTTTTCCTTTATTGCACGTATTGCATCATTTACATCATATATACAGAGGCGGTCTTTGCATAGAGGCGTTGCTAGGCAATTGCCTTGGGCCCCTCCCACTGTAGGGCCCCCTTGTCTAGCTAAAGCCAGGTTCACACTATACGACTTTTCAGTCATCAGGTTTTTGTGCCGTTCGCACTACACGACTGGTTGTGCTGTAATCGCAAGTCTTTCAGTTGTTGTGGCTTTCACACTACATGACTGATCGGTGACGTGGGCTCATTAAACGACTGGGGAATCGCCGACTCATCTGGCTGCCGTCCAAAAACACGAGAACACGAAAATTAAACACTCGCGAGAACCAGCAACACCACGAAGAAAATAAAAACAACGTACATGTACTCCACATTTTCGTTATTATTATAATTTTTTTTTACCGTTTAACCACTCCATAGTCCCAAATTGCCAGAATTATTTCATCTCTCCGTTGCAGTGTACATAGATATAGTCAATCGCACTATTTCTCCAGTGCTGTCACAATAACTTAAACACAGTCTTGTAGTAAAGTTGTATGAAGCTAGACGCTGCTGTTGACTCACAGTCGCCGACTGGGCTAGATATGAAACATGCTAGATATCTGCCGGTCGTCTGCGATGAGTTGGCGGCCACTCGGCGACGGCTCGGCGAGCGTCTTTCAGCAGTTCACACTACACGACTGAGCGAGCGCCGAATGATCCCCGATTTGCGTCCGACCACAGTTTCTGTCGGCGATCTACAAAAACAGTCGGCGACTGAAAAACCAGCCTAAAATCTTGTAGTGTGAACCTGAACTTATTTCTCGCATATTAATGTTGATGGGCCCCCTAGCTAAATTCGCCTTGAGCCTCCAAATTGCTAAGTCCGCCACTGCATATATATATATATATATATATATATATATATATATATATATGTGTGTGTGTGTGTGTGTGGCGAGTGTAAATTGTCAGCGGAGGGGAGGTGTAAATATATATATATTGCACGTATTGCATCATTTACATCATATATATATATATATATAGTGTGTGTGTGTGTGTGTGTGTGTGTGTGTGGCGAGTGTAAATTGTCAGCGGAGGGGAGGTGTAAATAGACACAAATTAAGTATTATATCGCGATCGATCGCCAAGTATAAACGCCTCCGCCGAGGCCTCTGATTCGTTATCAGATAAGATATGATCCAGAGCTTGGCCAACATTAAATCTTCTTTTCATTGTTGCACTGGAGATGTGCACTCCACAAAAGGCCAACTCAAACTGACCTGGCCCTACATGTCTGGACATGTCCATCCTTCCCTTGCCTTTCGAAACAAGCAAAAATAGTAAGCCTAAATGCAAGATTTTTTATACCTGGGTCCACAGGGACCCTAACAATAGAAAGGTAACAATTTCAACAAAAGCATTTTGTAATTTAGTAAAAAAAAAAAATTTTATGATTTTGTTTAAACTTAATTTCCTGACAAAGTCAAAAAATCTTGATGTTATAAACAAGTTTATGCAGTAGTTATAAGCATGTAAACTATACAAATGGGTCCGTCAGGACCCTAACACAAGAGAAAGGTTTTAATCAATGTATTTTTTTAATCACAAAACTTACTAAATGCAGGGCAACATATTCTCAAACAAAAGCTACATTTGATGTGGATAGATTTTTCACTTTGGATAAATCTAAAACAATGTTTGATTTGGTTTACTCACAACAAATAAGACAAGAATTTTTTCCTCAAAAGACCATAATATTTATTCAGATGTCTTCACGTTTACCAACTTTTCTGTACCAAAAGATATAAAAACACACAAAAAGTAAAAATATATATATTTAAATTATCAAATAAGTAAAATATCATTATGATTAAAAAATGAATTTTAAAGCTAGTAAAGCTCGCCACCAACACAATCTATTAAATATCAAACACAGAAACAAAATACACTAAATAAATTAGGCCTTTTCAATGCTTCTTCTTTTAAGCTTTTGCAATATTTCTATAACCTTAAGCATACACACATGCATGTGCAACTGACGGCAACTCATTATGTACTTCAACACCTTCAATTCCAATATCATGTACTGGCTGGAGAGAATCCTCATCCTCCCTGATGACGAACACTGCCATTGCACACCTCTTTAGATCCGTTTCAGCTTCCTCCTTCTGAGCAACCTGAGAGAAAACATTTATTAGAAAGTTGGATTGGTCTCTCTCTCTGAAGCTGGGATGGACCTCTCTCCCCTAATCATTATGTTAGCCAGTGGATTGTGAAAATAATCTATGCTCATATACATGTCCTCAGGTCCTAAACATTTTGCATATTAGCTTATGCTTGCTGTTGCCTGTATGTAGGTATGCTGACGAACCAACGTTCAATGCGAAAAATTCTGGCTCAGTAATGTGTTCCAAACTACGTTGTACTTTTGTAAGGGTGTCATATAACATCACTCCTCACCGCCTAGCAGGTGTATTATTTTTCCTGAATACTACTGTGACTTCGTCAAGCACAACCCAGCCAGGCATCCGGCACTGCTAATAGTCAACTCTGAGGCGATTTCAGGTCGGGAGACCAGCGAGAAGATTGTTGTTGTTTTCAAGCGGTCTGTGCGCTTCATCAACGCTCCGGACACCATCGAAATATATGTGGACCTAAAAATACAGCTTTTATCTCAATACTGACCAAATTTAATCGAAATCCATGCAGGCGAAAGTATTTTACTAGACCGCGGAAAATAGGTAGTCATGATTGACATTTGTGTATCGAACGTCACGGTAGCTAGCAACTTTAGGCTAAAAGCGGCGTCTCGGTGTCTCGTTCCGACAGTGTTTTCTTGAAATCGGTACTGATACCAGTGTTGTGTAGTTTAATATCTCATTGATTTCTGATATAACTTGCTGTTAAATGGTAATATAGTTAACATCACTTCGAATTAGATTATGATTAATTATTAATTATCATTAATTAGAATTAGATTATGTGAATTTCAGTCACACGACTTCTATTGTAATTAATGTATTATATTTTAATGTGATACATGATATTATAAATATCATAACTTTATCAATTCTCAACCAATTTTCAAAATCCATGTATCATTTTAAAGGTCTATTTCAGCGCTGTCTAGATATGTGATTCTTTTTAAGCTTGGGGCTGGTTGAAAATTTTGTCATCATACCTACTGTATGTACTGTGGAGTTCAGTGTCCCACACTGGTTCTTAATCAGCAAAGTTCTGGGTGATTGACTGTGTAAGGCAGCACGTTTTTTCACAAATCCTGGAGCAGGGCAGCATTTCAAGACATGCCCTAGAAGTGAACTGGGCGTTCTGCAGGTGTACTTTAGCGATTGAACTTAGAGATTTACGAACAACTTTAAGAACGACGTAACTTTAAGAACGCCGATTTTACGCCGGTTTCCCAAAACCCTTCTTATCTTTCAAACTTACGAACGACTCCCTAAGTAGCACTTACTTGACTCCGCCCCTGCGTTTGCTCAGAACAGGGTCTGCCAGTCGAAAACTGAACCACCGATTTGCATACATTTCTATATTATTAAGCCACAAAAGTGTCGTTATGTAGCCTAACTAATAATCATAAAATCAAACAACAAAAAAGTATTTATACAACATGTATTTAAAAAAAATAGTTTAAAAAAAAAAATTATAATTGCTGTCCATCGCATGCCAAGCCTACCTATAAATAGGCAATTAACCTATTCCAATAAACTTTAGAAGCAATCAAGCAGCAAGCATGGAAACCCGACCACGCAAACCAAATTTTTCTCCAGAGGAACTAACTCAAATGCTGGAAGAAATAGAAGAAAATAAGAGTATTCTGTTCTCTAAAGCTCGAGGAAGCTCAACAAATAAAGAAAAAAAAAACAGAAATGGGAAGAAATAGCCCAGAAAATAAGTGCCTGCAGTGTATAGATCTGCAATAGACATACGAAAAAAATGGCATGACTTCGCTAGTCATGCTAAAAGAAACGGAGCACAACTTCGGAAAGAGAGGGCTAAGACTGGTGGGGGTCAGTCATCTATAACAGCCCTCACACCAGAAGAGGAAAAAGCCTTGGGAATACTGGGCCCAACTGCAACCCAAGGCATCACTGGGGGGATAGATGTAGCCGCAAGTGAGGTCCCAACTACCCCACCTCAACCTGCATCCCCTGTTCAACCTTCTTTTCCCTCCAACAGTCCTGTCCCATCTGCTGGTCCTTCCTCTGCACAACGTATCCAAAGGCCTTCACATGCTCCTGACAATGAATGTAGATGCAGTGAGGAGTTAATTTCTATAGAAAAGCAAAGGCTGCAAATAGAACAAGAGCGTCTGCAGCTAAAACGGGAAAGGCTACAACAGAGGGAGAAGCACCATATGTAACTGGTGAAACTGAAGAGGGCCAAACTGGAGATAATGTCCAAACAAGTCTCAATGGCTGAGTTTCAGTTATCTAGGCCCTCAATTTCTGTGCCAATCATATTGCCCACTGAACAAGGTAAGATACTTTGCCATGTAACCATAGTGAATGTAAATGAAAAGTTACTGATCTCTGAAATATAAAGAAAAACTAATCAAACTCTAAAAGTTAATTTATTATATCTAATTTTTCAAATACTTTAGATTCATTATTGTTAATGTTTTTCTTCCAGACTCCAGTTCTACTCATACAGACACCATATAGGAGGTGCACAGACAAGGATTTGTTTCCCTATTTTATTTAATTCCTCCTTCCTTATTCCTCCTAATTGTTGCATGTAATTAGTGGAGTCAAATAAAATACTTTGAAAAGCATAACTTGTACCCAATGAATGCTTTGGAGTCTGTTAAATTCCTAATAAACACACAAAAACACAGGTCACAAACATAAAAAATGTATCCCAAATTTTATTTTCAGGAAGTTAACTGAAAACCGCCCTAATCATTTGCATTCGTGCTGCCAAGCCAGCCTGGTAATGTCCTTCTCTCCCAATTCCTGGTAAGATGGCAGGAATGTGTACGTCTCCTCTGTCCTCATCGTCCTCATCTTCCTCATCTTCCTCAATGTCCTCATCAGGAATGTGCATGCCAGCCTGCACTGCAATGTTATGAAGCATAGCACATACAACAATTACGGCACAGCTTCTAGCTGGTGAATACCGAAGTCCCCCTGATGACTTATGAAGGCACCGAAAACGCATTTTCCAAATGCCCAACGCTCGCTCCACAACACTGCGTGTTCTCCGGTGTGCCATGTTGTAGTTCTCTTCAGCCTCTGTCTGGGAGTTCAAGACAGGAGTTAGTAAATAGGTGCGGAGTGGATAACCACTGTGACCCAGGACGTGTCCACCAGCAAACGCACCCTCAGTTGCCATCTGACATACTCCTGAGTTTGACCAAATGAAAGAGTCATGAGTGCATCCAGGCCACTTGGCCACAATGTCTGTGAAGACTCCTTGGTGGTTGCATACCACTTGAACGTTTAGTGCAGAGAAGCCTTTACAACAAGTGTAGTTGGGGCTCAAGAGGCTGGGGGTGTGAATGGGGATCAGTGTGCCATCCACTACACCAACAATTCCAGGAATAGCTGCAATTGCATGAAAACCTATTTTGGTTTCTTGCAATGCATCCCTTGTTTGTGGAAATTGTATGTATGTTGGTGCATGGCGCAGAAGAGCTGTAGTCACAGCATGCACACATTTACACACAGCAGCTTTGCTTAGGCTGTAGGCATCACCAAGAGTCTGCTGAAATCCACCACTGGCATGAAAACGAAGCGCTGTCAGTAGCTGAATGGTGGGACTGAGGGAAAAACTTCTTCTAGTGCCTCTTGTTAAATCCTCCTGTATGAGACCAAGGAGAGCCATGATCTCCTCTCTAGGCAGGCGGTATCTGTCACACAGTTCGTCATCAGGGAGATCAAGTTGACCAACACTTAGACGCTGAACTGCATTAAGACGAGCTGCCTGTCTACGTTGATTACGGCGTCTTCTCAAACGACGTCTTTGATTGAGAACCAATATTCTCTGTACAGCTGCCATGTTCACCGCATAACCGCCACTGTCAGCATTTCTCTTGGTTACTTATATGTGTAAGTAATTAATTAATTATTTTTATTGGTTAAGAGTTAACAAGCTTAGAAGGTCATTTGTAACCATTGCTCGGGGAACAATATATTATCTGACTTCCACGACTGTTCCACTGGAAACAAAATAGTATTTATGCCATTTATATGTGTATATTAATAAATAGTATGTTGTATTACGTGAAACCAATAATTTCAATTAGGTATGTATATTAATGGACGTGGATCTAATTTATGTGACGCAATTACGCTTTCAAAAGTAGCCTACATTTAAGTGTTCGTGGATTTGTGTTTGTAGTTCGGAGCGTTTTTAAAGGGATAATCAGCGGCCTCTATCGTTTTTCAGACAGAACTGCGCGTGAACTTCAGGTTAAGAACAACTTAGCAAGTTACGACAGGGTCAGATCACTCGTAGATTTACAAACGAGGTTAAGAACGACGTGGGTTACGAAGACCCACCCATATCCACAGAGTACAGCACCCACCCGCCCGCGAACCCGTGGCTATTTCAAAGTTAAATCCGTACCCGCCTGGACCCGTTAATATTGTACCCGTTACCCACCCGTGCCCGTGAAAAATCACACAAATCGAAAGTATTCCTATAGAGCACTTTATTTATCAATGCGCCTCTGAAAAAACGTCAGTACAACACAAAATAAAATATAAGGTTGCTGTGCAGGAACAGTATGGCTATTCCTATCTAAAATTAGCAACTGCAAAACGAGAGGGAACAAATGCCAGTATAACAACTAAATAAAATCGCATAGGTTCACAAATCTATCCTAGGTTACTGCGCAGGAACAGTATATCGTCCACAGTCCCAGGTTTGAGCTGCGTTCTGCGCTCTTGGATCACAAATCCTAAACGCCAAGTTCTCTCTCGTCATTTTTCCTTGTTCTAGCACGGCCACCCATTTGCTTTGTAACCACCAAGCAAGCTACAATAATACATATATACTGCGTTATAACCAGCCTCTGCTCATGTTTCCGCTGGAAAAGAACCGAAGTTTGGGTATTACCCCAGAACGGGTGAAGAGTAAAGTTCAGCCCGCTCTGGCCAACGGAGCTACGGTATAAGTAAGCTCCCCTGAGCTTCGCCACCACCATCGGGAGGCGCTAATCAGGCAAAATGTAACACTATGTTCATTACGTAGCAAATAAAAGCCTACTAAAAATGACCACTTATTTAACTTACCCGCCCGCATACCCACCCGTATTTTAACTTACCCGCCCGCATACCCACCCGTAAAATTTCGGTATGTGTAAAACCCACCCGTTTCAGCATCTATTTGCCCGTACCCGTGGGTACCCGACCCGGTGCAGGACTCTACATGGCACCCCCTCGCCCGCTCAAAAATCATTACACGCTGCACGGAGAAGCTCTTTAAACAGAAGTATATGCCATTCTTGCACAAAAGTAGCTGAATAAAAACATTAGAAGAGCCATGACTTTAGACATTTTTAAATCAAAGTTTAAAATACTTCTCACTTGTTATTCTGGAACGGCACTTTAATGTTTTTTTTCCTTTATTGCACGTATTGCATCATTTACATCATATATACAGAGGCGGTCTTTGCATAGAGGCGTTGCTAGGCAATTGCCTTGGGCCCCTCCCACTGTAGGGCCCCCTTGTCTAGCTAAAGCCAGGTTCACACTATACGACTTTTCAGTCATCAGGTTTTTGTGCCGTTCGCACTACACGACTGGTTGTGCTGTAATCGCAAGTCTTTCAGTTGTTGTGGCTTTCACACTACATGACTGATCGGTGACGTGGGCTCATTAAACGACTGGGGAATCGCCGACTCATCTGGCTGCCGTCCAAAAACACGAGAACACGAAAATTAAACACTCGCGAGAACCAGCAACACCACGAAGAAAATAAAAACAACGTACATGTACTCCACATTTTCGTTATTATTATAATTTTTTTTTTACCGTTTAACCACTCCATAGTCCCAAATTGCCAGAATTATTTCATCTCTCCGTTGCAGTGTACATAGATATAGTCAATCGCACTATTTCTCCAGTGCTGTCACAATAACTTAAACACAGTCTTGTAGTAAAGTTGTATGAAGCTAGACGCTGCTGTTGACTCACAGTCGCCGACTGGGCTAGATATGAAACATGCTAGATATCTGCCGGTCGTCTGCGATGAGTTGGCGGCCACTCGGCGACGGCTCGGCGAGCGTCTTTCAGCAGTTCACACTACACGACTGAGCGAGCGCCGAATGATCCCCGATTTGCGTCCGACCACAGTTTCTGTCGGCGATCTACAAAAACAGTCGGCGACTGAAAAACCAGCCTAAAATCTTGTAGTGTGAACCTGAACTTATTTCTCGCATATTAATGTTGATGGGCCCCCTAGCTAAATTCGCCTTGAGCCTCCAAATTGCTAAGTCCGCCACTGCATATATATATATATATATATATATATATATATATATATATATATATATATATATGTGTGTGTGTGTGTGTGTGTGTGGCGAGTGTAAATTGTCAGCGGAGGGGAGGTGTAAATATATATATATTGCACGTATTGCATCATTTACATCATATATATATATATATATAGTGTGTGTGTGTGTGTGTGTGTGTGGCGAGTGTAAATTGTCAGCGGAGGGGAGGTGTAAATAGACACAAATTAAGTATTATATCGCGATCGATCGCCAAGTATAAACGCCTCCGCCGAGGCCTCTGATTCGTTATCAGATAAGATATGATCCAGAGCTTGGCCAACATTAAATCTTCTTTTCATTGTTGCACTGGAGATGTGCACTCCACAAAAGGCCAACTCAAACTGACCTGGCCCTACATGTCTGGACATGTCCATCCTTCCCTTGCCTTTCGAAACAAGCAAAAATAGTAAGCCTAAATGCAAGATTTTTTATACCTGGGTCCACAGGGACCCTAACAATAGAAAGGTAACAATTTCAACAAAAGCATTTTGTAATTTAGTAAAAAAAAAAATTTTATGATTTTGTTTAAACTTAATTTCCTGACAAAGTCAAAAAATCTTGATGTTATAAACAAGTTTATGCAGTAGTTATAAGCATGTAAACTATACAAATGGGTCCGTCAGGACCCTAACACAAGAGAAAGGTTTTAATCAATGTATTTTTTTAATCACAAAACTTACTAAATGCAGGGCAACATATTCTCAAACAAAAGCTACATTTGATGTGGATAGATTTTTCACTTTGGATAAATCTAAAACAATGTTTGATTTGGTTTACTCACAACAAATAAGACAAGAATTTTTTCCTCAAAAGACCATAATATTTATTCAGATGTCTTCACGTTTACCAACTTTTCTGTACCAAAAGATATAAAAACACACAAAAAGTAAAAATATATATATTTAAATTATCAAATAAGTAAAATATCATTATGATTAAAAAATGAATTTTAAAGCTAGTAAAGCTCGCCACCAACACAATCTATTAAATATCAAACACAGAAACAAAATACACTAAATAAATTAGGCCTTTTCAATGCTTCTTCTTTTAAGCTTTTGCAATATTTCTATAACCTTAAGCATACACACATGCATGTGCAACTGACGGCAACTCATTATGTACTTCAACACCTTCAATTCCAATATCATGTACTGGCTGGAGAGAATCCTCATCCTCCCTGATGACGAACACTGCCATTGCACACCTCTTTAGATCCGTTTCAGCTTCCTCCTTCTGAGCAACCTGAGAGAAAACATTTATTAGAAAGTTGGATTGGTCTCTCTCTCTGAAGCTGGGATGGACCTCTCTCCCCTAATCATTATGTTAGCCAGTGGATTGTGAAAATAATCTATGCTCATATACATGTCCTCAGGTCCTAAACATTTTGCATATTAGCTTATGCTTGCTGTTGCCTGTATGTAGGTATGCTGACGAACCAACGTTCAATGCGAAAAATTCTGGCTCAGTAATGTGTTCCAAACTACGTTGTACTTTTGTAAGGGTGTCATATAACATCACTCCTCACCGCCTAGCAGGTGTATTATTTTTCCTGAATACTACTGTGACTTCGTCAAGCACAACCCAGCCAGGCATCCGGCACTGCTAATAGTCAACTCTGAGGCGATTTCAGGTCGGGAGACCAGCGAGAAGATTGTTGTTGTTTTCAAGCGGTCTGTGCGCTTCATCAACGCTCCGGACACCATCGAAATATATGTGGACCTAAAAATACAGCTTTTATCTCAATACTGACCAAATTTAATCGAAATCCATGCAGGCGAAAGTATTTTACTAGACCGCGGAAAATAGGTAGTCATGATTGACATTTGTGTATCGAACGTCACGGTAGCTAGCAACTTTAGGCTAAAAGCGGCGTCTCGGTGTCTCGTTCCGACAGTGTTTTCTTGAAATCGGTACTGATACCAGTGTTGTGTAGTTTAATATCTCATTGATTTCTGATATAACTTGCTGTTAAATGGTAATATAGTTAACATCACTTCGAATTAGATTATGATTAATTATTAATTATCATTAATTAGAATTAGATTATGTGAATTTCAGTCACACGACTTCTATTGTAATTAATGTATTATATTTTAATGTGATACATGATATTATAAATATCATAACTTTATCAATTCTCAACCAATTTTCAAAATCCATGTATCATTTTAAAGGTCTATTTCAGCGCTGTCTAGATATGTGATTCTTTTTAAGCTTGGGGCTGGTTGAAAATTTTGTCATCATACCTACTGTATGTACTGTGGAGTTCAGTGTCCCACACTGGTTCTTAATCAGCAAAGTTCTGGGTGATTGACTGTGTAAGGCAGCACGTTTTTTCACAAATCCTGGAGCAGGGCAGCATTTCAAGACATGCCCTAGAAGTGAACTGGGCGTTCTGCAGGTGTACTTTAGCGATTGAACTTAGAGATTTACGAACAACTTTAAGAACGACGTAACTTTAAGAACGCCGATTTTACGCCGGTTTCCCAAAACCCTTCTTATCTTTCAAACTTACGAACGACTCCCTAAGTAGCACTTACTTGACTCCGCCCCTGCGTTTGCTCAGAACAGGGTCTGCCAGTCGAAAACTGAACCACCGATTTGCATACATTTCTATATTATTAAGCCACAAAAGTGTCGTTATGTAGCCTAACTAATAATCATAAAATCAAACAACAAAAAAGTATTTATACAACATGTATTTAAAAAAAATAGTTAAAAAAAAAAAATTATAATTGCTGTCCATCGCATGCCAAGCCTACCTATAAATAGGCAATTAACCTATTCCAATAAACTTTAGAAGCAATCAAGCAGCAAGCATGGAAACCCGACCACGCAAACCAAATTTTTCTCCAGAGGAACTAACTCAAATGCTGGAAGAAATAGAAGAAAATAAGAGTATTCTGTTCTCTAAAGCTCGAGGAAGCTCAACAAATAAAGAAAAAAAAAACAGAAATGGGAAGAAATAGCCCAGAAAATAAGTGCCTGCAGTGTATAGATCTGCAATGGACATACGAAAAAAATGGCATGACTTCGCTAGTCATGCTAAAAGAAACGGAGCAGAACTTCGGAAAGAGAGGGCTAAGACTGGTGGGGGTCAGTCATCTATAACAGCCCTCACACCAGAAGAGGAAAAAGCCTTGGGAATACTGGGCCCAACTGCAACCCAAGGCATCACTGGGGGGATAGATGTAGCCGCAAGTGAGGTCCCAACTACCCCACCTCAACCTGCGTCCCCTGTTCAACCTTCTTTTCCCTCCAACAGTCCTGTCCCATCTGCTGGTCCTTCCTCTGCACAACGTATCCAAAGGCCTTCACATGCTCCTGACAATGAATGTAGATGCAGTGAGGAGTTAATTTCTATAGAAAAGCAAAGGCTGCAAATAGAACAAGAGCGTCTGCAGCTAAAACGGGAAAGGCTACAACAGAGGGAGAAGCACCATATGTAACTGGTGAAACTGAAGAGGGCCAAACTGGAGATAATGTCCAAACAAGTCTCAATGGCTGAGTTTCAGTTATCTAGGCCCTCAATTTCTGTGCCAATCATATTGCCCACTGAACAAGGTAAGATACTTTGCCATGTAACCATAGTGAATGTAAATGAAAAGTTACTGATCTCTGAAATATAAAGAAAAACTAATCAAACTCTAAAAGTTAATTTATTATATCTAATTTTTCAAATACTTTAGATTCATTATTGTTAATGTTTTTCTTCCAGACTCCAGTTCTACTCATACAGACACCATATAGGAGGTGCACAGACAAGGATTTGTTTCCCTATTTTATTTAATTCCTCCTTCCTTATTCCTCCTAATTGTTGCATGTAATTAGTGGAGTCAAATAAAATACTTTGAAAAGCATAACTTGTACCCAATGAATGCTTTGGAGTCTGTTAAATTCCTAATAAACACACAAAAACACAGGTCACAAACATAAAAAATGTATCCCAAATTTTATTTTCAGGAAGTTAACTGAAAACCGCCCTAATCATTTGCATTCGTGCTGCCAAGCCAGCCTGGTAATGTCCTTCTCTCCCAATTCCTGGTAAGATGGCAGGAATGTGTACGTCTCCTCTGTCCTCATCGTCCTCATCTTCCTCAATGTCCTCATCAGGAATGTGCATGCCAGCCTGCACTGCAATGTTATGAAGCATAGCACATACAACAATTACGGCACAGCTTCTAGCTGGTGAATACCGAAGCCCCCCTGATGACTTATGAAGGCACCGAAAACGCATTTTCCAAATGCCCAACGCTCGCTCCACAACACTGCGTGTTCTCCGGTGTGCCATGTTGTAGTTCTCTTCAGCCTCTGTCTGGGAGTTCAAGACAGGAGTTAGTAAATAGGTGCGGAGTGGATAACCACTGTGACCCAGGACGTGTCCACCAGCAAACACACCCTCAGTTGCCATCTGACATACTCCTGAGTTTGACCAAATGAAAGAGTCATGAGTACATCCAGGCCACTTGGCCACAATGTCTGTGAAGACTCCTTGGTGGTTGCATACCACTTGAACGTTTAGTGCAGAGAAGCCTTTACGACAGGTGTAGTTGGGGCTCAAGAGGCTGGGGGTGTGAATGGGGATCAGTGTGCCATCCACTACACCAACAATTCCAGGAATAGCTGCAATTGCATGAAAACCTATTTTGGTTTCTTGCAATGCATCCCTTGTTTGTGGAAATTGTATGTATGTTGGTGCATGGCGCAGAAGAGCTGTAGTCACAGCATGCACACATTTACACACAGCAGCTTTGCTTAGGCTGTAGGCATCACCAAGAGTCTGCTGAAATCCACCACTGGCATAAAAACGAAGCGCTGTCAGTAGCTGAATGGTGGGACTGAGGGAAAAACTTCTTCTAGTGCCTCTTGTTAAATCCTCCTGTATGAGACCAAGGAGAGCCATGATCTCCTCTCTAGGCAGGTGGTATCTGTCACACAGTTCGTCATCAGGGAGATCAAGTTGACCAACACTTAGACGCTGAACTGCATTAAGACGAGCTGCCTGTCTACGTTGATTACGGCGTCTTCTCAAACGACGTCTTTGATTGAGAACCAATATTCTCTGTACAGCTGCCATGTTCACCGCATAACCGCCACTGTCAGCGTTTCTCTTGGTTACTTATATGTGTAAGTAATTAATTAATTATTTTTATTGGTTAAGAGTTAACAAGCTTAGAAGGTCATTTGTAACCATTGCTCGGGGAACAATATATTATCTGACTTCCACGACTGTTCCACTGGAAACAAAATAGTATTTATGCCATTTATATGTGTATATTAATAAATAGTATGTTGTATTACGTGAAACCAATAATTTCAATTAGGTATGTATATTTATGGACGTGGATCTAATTTATGTGACGCAATTACGCTTTCAAAAGTAGCCTACATTTAAGTGTTCGTGGATTTGTGTTTGTAGTTCGGAGCGTTTTTAAAGGGATAATCAGCGGCCTCTATCGTTTTTCAGACAGAACTGCGCGTGAACTTCAGGTTAAGAACAACTTAGCAAGTTACGACAGGGTCAGATCACTCGTAGATTTACAAACGAGGTTAAGAACGACGTGGGTTACGAAGACCCACCCATATCCACAGAGTACAGCACCCACCCGCCCGCGAACCCGTGGCTATTTCAAAGTTAAATCCGTACCCGCCTGGACCCGTTAATATTGTACCCGTTACCCACCCGTGCCCGTGAAAAATCACACAAATCGAAAGTATTCCTATAGAGCACTTTATTTATCAATGCGCCTCTGAAAAAACGTCAGTACAACACAAAATAAAATATAAGGTTGCTGTGCAGGAACAGTATGGCTATTCCTATCTAAAATTAGCAACTGCAAAACGAGAGGGAACAAATGCCAGTATAACAACTAAATAAAATCGCATAGGTTCACAAATCTATCCTAGGTTACTGCGCAGGAACAGTATATCGTCCACAGTCCCAGGTTTGAGCTGCGTTCTGCGCTCTTGGATCACAAATCCTAAACGCCAAGTTCTCTCTCGTCATTTTTCCTTGTTCTAGCACGGCCACCCATTTGCTTTGTAACCACCAAGCAAGCTACAATAATACATATATACTGCGTTATAACCAGCCTCTGCTCATGTTTCCGCTGGAAAAGAACCGAAGTTTGGGTATTACCCCAGAACGGGTGAAGAGTAAAGTTCAGCCCGCTCTGGCCAACGGAGCTACGGTATAAGTAAGCTCCCCTGAGCTTCGCCACCACCATCGGGAGGCGCTAATCAGGCAAAATGTAACACTATGTTCATTACGTAGCAAATAAAAGCCTACTAAAAATGACCACTTATTTAACTTACCCGCCCGCATACCCACCCGTATTTTAACTTACCCGCCCGCATACCCACCCGTAAAATTTCGGTATGTGTAAAACCCACCCGTTTCAGCATCTATTTGCCCGTACCCGTGGGTACCCGACCCGGTGCAGGACTCTACATGGCACCCCCTCGCCCGCTCAAAAATCATTACACGCTGCACGGAGAAGCTCTTTAAACAGAAGTATATGCCATTCTTGCACAAAAGTAGCTGAATAAAAACATTAGAAGAGCCATGACTTTAGACATTTTTAAATCAAAGTTTAAAATACTTCTCACTTGTTATTCTGGAACGGCACTTTAATGTTTTTTTTCCTTTATTGCACGTATTGCATCATTTACATCATATATATATATATATATATATATATATATATATATATATATATATATATATATATGTGTGTGTGTGTGTGTGTGTGTGTGGCGAGTGTAAATTGTCAGCGGAGGGGAGGTGTAAATGGACACAAATTAAGTATTATATCGCGATCGATCGCCAAGTATAAACGCCTCCGCCGAGCAGAGCGTTGAGGAGCGATTTCGATTGGAGGATCGTGCTCTATTTTTTATTATTAATTTTTTTGCTGATGCTGGTCCAGTGTGTCGCGTGCCACTGATTATGCCTCGGCGTGCCAACGGTGGCCCGCATGCCATAGGTTGCCGACCCCTGCTTTGAATATTAAAACCATTGTAGAAATTAAGTTCAGATGTGGCGCTTATACATGGCGATCGATCGCGATATAATACTTAATTTGTGTCCATTTACACCTCCCCTCCGCTAACAATTTACACAATTTACACTCGCCACATATATATATATATATATATATATATATATATATATATATATATATATATATATATATATATGATGTACAAATGATGCAATACGTGCAATAAAGGAAAAAAAAACATTAAAGTGCCGTTCCAGAAAAATAAGTGAGAAGTATTTTAAACTTTGATTTTGAGTCATGGCTCTTCTAATGTTTTTATTCAGCTACTTTTGTGCAAGAATGGCATATAGAGATAGCAAGGAGAAATTGATACAATGTAGATTTTTGATCAGGGCCATCATTTTAGTTGAGGTTGAAATTTTGACAACAATACTATGTTGCATCAACGGTAAAATTTCGACGAAAGTTGAAAGTTCCTAACGTCGGCAGCAATGATGTTGATTATACATTGAAATATAATTGACCGCGAGATCAAGGATGCGCGAGCTCACGCCAAATTTAACAGACAGCAACGGTCGTTTATGGACAGTTTTTCTCTGAGGTAAGTAAACTTCATGTAAAAATGTTATCTAAATGTTTGAGTAGCTATCGTTTAATGTAGTGGCTGTACGTTAATATTATTTATTTTGAAGCGTACATGATCTTTACATTATTGTGACAAAAAGGGAGCTTTTAAAAAAGTTTAAAAACAGAAAAAGGTTTTTATAGCTTTTATAGCTTATAAATTAGCTAGGTTATCTAGCTTTAATGCTGTTAACCAGGGCTATTCAATTAGCGGCCCGCGGGCCAGAACTGGCACAGTAATGAATTTGGACTGGCCCACCATCTCCCTATAAATAATAAAAAATATTTGATAAACCGCCGTAAAAATAAACGTTAAGCGCTTGAGTATTTCGGTTTTGGTTTCGCTTGAGCGAGAGATGTCGCAATCGTCGTCGTCGCAACCAAATATCATTTATCCAACAACCCCCAACAATCCTTTTATGTCTTCATATATAGGCAGGCCCGTCGCGATGGGGCAGGCAAACCAGGCAATTGCTTGGGGCCCCAAGCTGGCCTGGGGCCCCCAGACAACAACAGGTTAAGAATTAAATGCAGCGACAAACTGTGTGAGCCCCCCTTTACATTCTCAAAGTCATAAGCAATGACACTGTTCTCAGAATCCCCCTCAAGGGGGCCCCTCCCACCAGCTGCTTAAGGCAGGCAGACACTGTCCTGGCAGACAGCCAAGTTTTAGACGCCGGCAAATATGAAACTTAACCATGAAGCAAATTTATACATTAGGAAGCCAAAAGAGAAAACAAAAGAAGAAAGAGGAACACAAAAAAACACAAGACAGTGGTAAGTGATGATTTACACTGGATAAATTAGGCCTACCTGTACAAATGGTGTAATTTAGCAGCAGGTAGGCTAAAAACAATATATACGTCCCGGCTAGTGTTGCCACCTGTCCCGGTTTTCACGTGCCTGTCCCGGTTTTCCCGGGCTGTATTAATACGTTCGCCAACCCCCCCCCCCCCGCTCAACAACTTACGTTCGCCAACCCCCCCCCCCCCCCCGCTCAACAGATTATATCCACATGAAATGAACTGGAAGAACTTGCTTGGTACATTTTTCAGTTTAAGTAAATATTTTGATGTGTTTTTCTTTCACACTCACTTTTTTCTCCTTCCATAGTAGTTCTCAATGCTGTGGTGGATAGCATGTCTAATTGACTGTATTTTTTTATTAAAGGTATTTTTTTGTTGAAACCATTCAAATAACAGCCTGATGAAGCAGTGGTGCATAGTTCAATTTCAAAATGGGGGTACTGAGATTGTGCCACATAACTGGCTTTCTGGAGAAAAATTATTATGGCCACCATATCCTCCCAAAGACACGTCCAAAGTACATGCTGCAGTTAAAAAACGACTTGAACCAAGTGAGGGATGGGTCACATACGAGCCTGTGAGGCATCTTGTAAGTCGTGGTAAGTGTGAATCATATTTCCAGCCATTTTCACATACTAATAAATTGACCACAAACCAGAGTCTCTGCTATGCCCTGTCATGGCAATCTGGCTCAAACATGTTTGAGGAGTTTCACTTATTTCGCTTTGTACAGATATCTATAGTTTTAATCAGTCTATGTATAAATGTAGAAACAGAGTTCTTAATGACATTCTTTTTTTTTTGCAGAAACATATGAAGATGCAGAAAAAAGCCTGAGAAGATATCTGCAAGAGAACTGTAATACTACTGATATGCAGTCAGACGAGGAGATAGAACAGCGTCAAAAACGAAAGTCTAGGTAACACTTGTCAGTTTGTCAATTTCCATTGTCATCTTTTTTCTTTTTTTCTAATGGCAGTTTATGCTATTTCTTTGTTTTTAGACCTAATCCAATATATAATTATGAATATGATTCAGACGTTGAGTGCTTTGATGATAAAAAAAGGAAATTCCCCCAGGCACCTCAGATCTTTTTTCCAGGCAAGTCTTATGTCATTGTGCAGGAAGAAAAAGTATTGGGATCGAAAAATGGTACAGTGATCAAAATGCACTGCACATTTGCTTCCTTAAGCTGGTACTTAACATATCAATAAATGTGTTTTGTTTCATACAAGACCATTTTTTTATAGGTCCTAGTAAATCTCCCAAGAAGTATTCAATAGATCAGTCTACTGCTCAGTCTCCTGAGGTGCAGTGGTCAAGTACGAACAGTTGCTTTACTATTGAAAAATGTGTTCTATAAATGTTTTCATTTAATAATGACCACTTTTTAGTTATATATTTTACCACTCTCAGTTTACAGTTCTCTTACAGGAATTATTGATAATTGAAAACATTTATAGCAGCCAAGAATGACTACTACATTTATTTATTATTATTTTATTTTATTTATTATTATTTATATTTTTTTAGGTCAAACCGGTCCTATCAGGCTTCATTCTCCGGCCCAATCATGCACCAGCTTCCAGTCCTCTGCCCAGCCGTGCACCAGCCTTCAGTTCAATTTACCAGCAGAACCTGCCATGTATCCCAGTCAGGGAACATCTCTCAAAGGTAAATCTAATTTGCTATTTACGGTTTGCTGTGTGTAGGTTTATTCTTAACACAACAGAATTCACTGCCTTTCAGAGTAGTTCTATGTGTACTCCTAACATCTAAAGCCCTGCCCATTTCAACCTCTGCTCTTACACTCTGGTGATAAAGAATCTCATCAACTATATTGATCCATTTCTATATGTCTTGTGTAAGATAAAGTGTTTTCTGTGCTTCATGAGATAAAACCTTTCTCTTTTGGTGTAGATAAGGAAGACAACTGCTCTGCCAGACAGCTTATGAAAGGCAAGTTGTTTTTCTCTTTATTATTTAATTGGTAAAGTTTGTTATATGGAATGTATCTATTCATTTTGAAAGACTATACTGGTTACTCTGTCTGCACACAAAAAAAAAAACATATCTAGCATATCCAGGCCTAACCTTTTGTGTGATGATCACGTTCTTGTCCATCCTTCGTACAAGATCAGAAATAGATAGTGTAAAAAATTCACATGATTGGGCAAATGTACTGCTCCTTATTCCTAATGATGTAAATCATATTATTTTTCTTTTCCAAAGATATTGCTGTGAACAAATTAATTGAGACAGTTACTCAGCTTGTGAAAGAAGTGAGGGACCTCCGCGAAGAGTTCCAAGGTTTCCTTAGGCAGTCGAGCACTACATCTCCCTTGCCCCCTCTGCCTGTGTCATTACCATTGCGTGATATGAACCAACTAGAAGCTGCAGAAGAGACATTAAAAACAGATGAGGCAAAAACAATTATGGTAAGATTAATTATTTGTTTGTTCATGTTGGCATTCTCTCATTGTTTTATACAATCCAATTGTGATTAGGGTTTATTCCAGAATTGTACCATTTTAAAATTGTGTTTCTGTAGGTGAGTCGCTTTGCTGTTATTGGTGGCACATCAGTAGAAGTGCGAGTGCGGAGGATGCTCTCCTGTGCTCTGACTAATGAGCTCTCTTCTAAATTGAACTGGGCTGGGAAAAAAGCCAAGCACCCATGCAGGCAAATAAAAATATGCGTTTAAAGACACTGTGCTGAAGGCATGCATGTTTGGTAAGTTGTTTTGCAATGTTGAATATTAAAATATTGTTAATTTTTATATGTGGATGTTGATATATTTTTTGCTGGAATTAAATTGAATTAGTATTCATTCATTTTCTAGAATTCTCAGCCCATATTTTTGATGTAACAAACTTTGTTAAACGTGTTTGAAATTCTTATAGAATTGGGTTATAGCACTGCATGTAATAATTATATTGAATGATCTTGCGATTTCTGTCCTCTTTTAGAAGCCTTGAAACAACAAGTTGGGGAAGAAAGCGCATCAGAATATGCATTCGCAGTGGCTGTTCAGAAATGGCTGCGCTATGCACCAGATCGTGTTGGTGGAACAGGTCGTCAGAGTGCTGCACCTACAGATTTACAACAGTAATATAAATCAATCCTATTACATAATACAAAACACACATTTTATTGATCTTTTGCACCTTTTTTAACATAGAATATTTTTTTGTTGAGTTTACTTGTATATTTGTTAACTTTGACAATCATTGTATGTTTGTTAACTTTGTCAACCATTGAAGCTACTAATATTAGTAGCTGTGACGTTCAGTGCGGTGGCAAGAACGAGACAGGAATCCTGCTTACGAAGACGTCACTGATCTGTTTATTTCAAACAAAAGCGCTTTCTAGCGCACGGGCAACATTGACTCACACACACAACGTGTATACTTAGTCAACGACGAGCACAGGACACTGCTTGAACGCACATTAAGTAGACAAACCACATTAGCCCCACGTGATGACGAGACGAGGCACAGGTGAGACGCATAATCACTAGACGTAACCTCCACCACGAAGATCCACAGACGCAGACGATGACACGTGGACAACGTAAACACACGCCCAAAGGGGAGGGGCCGGGGTCCTCAACGTGACAGACGCCGCCTCCAAGGGCACTACCCGTCCCGAGGTGCCAACAGGACCAAGTGCCCCGAACCCACGACGATGGGCGGATCCGACGCGCTCAGTCCTGCATCTGGGAGGTGACTGCTCTTGGCGAAGCGTCCGTCACAAATCGCCTAGCACACCCTCCCTGGGAAGACGGGGGAAAAGACGGAAGACACATTCAACGGAACGGTCACAAACACACACACAGGCACGCTTACACATAGTGGCACAAGAGGGAAAAACGGGTTAGGCACACAAACGGGGAGACTAACAAACACTGGTACACACACATACGACATGGGCGCCAGGCTGCGTGCCAGGAGGAGAGCGAGGAGGGGAGTGAGATCGGGAGCTGCTGGTGCAGCAGGCGCTGCGGGGGCCGGTGCTCTTCCTGCCCTTGCTGCATGCCCTCTACCGGGCGCAGCGCGGCTGGCGGACGCGCCAGACGCAGCGCGGCTGGAGGACGCGCCGGGCGCAGCACGGCTGGAGGACGCGCCGGGCGCAGCGCGGCTGGCGGACGCGCCTGGTGCAGCGCGGCTGGCAGACCCTCTGGAGTCGATCCTGGGCGATTCCGTCTCCATCTCCTCCGCCTTGCTGCCACGGCTCCAACTCATGGACTGCTCCGGGCTGCCACCCCCGGAGCAGTCCATCCTCTCTCCTCCGGAGCGGTCGGAGGACGGAGTCCACCTCTGCCCTCCTCCTCTGAATAGAGGTCGCTGTCCGTGCCCTCCTCCCCCTCACCGTCTCCAGCGGGGTAGGCGGAGTACCCGCCGTCGGAGCACTCCTCCCCCTCCTCGACGGTGGGAGAGGAACCTACGGGCGGAGGGAGGTAGGCCTCTTCCGCTTCCTCTTGCTCCTCCTCCTCATCACCATAGTCGTTCACCGACGGGGGGTAAGACTCCTCCCCTTCCCCACCATAGTCAACGGTGGAGGTGTCACACAGAGAGGGGGGGTAGGCCTCTTCCGCGTCCTCTTGCTCCTCCTCCTCGGAGTCCCCTTCTCCAAACTCGCTCTCTGGGGTGGACTCGGTAGCCCCGAAGACGCAGGAGCCCACCCTCAGAGGCGAGAGGGTGCGGGATGGAGGGGAGTGTCGCTCCCTCCAAATCCGTACCGCGCCCTGGCGGAGGGACTCTGCCAGCTCGGGTTCCCTCTCCTCTAGCCGCCGGGCTGAGGCCAGCTGGAAGGCGCACACCGGGTCCTCCTCTAGTTGCGCCAGCGTCGGCGGGTTCTCCTCCTCTACGAGCACGCCCTCTGGTGACGACGCCTTGTAGAGCTCTGGGTAGCTCACCCGTATGGGTGATCCTTCCCGTGAAGGAGCGGGGTGCCTCTCCTCCCACACCCGCGCCGCTCTCCGGCGGTATTCCTCCGCCAACTCGGGTATGGAGGTCTCTCGAGCCGCGCACAGCAGGTACGAGCACTCGGGGTCCTGCATGAGCTGTGCCCGAGTCGGCGGGGCTTTGCGGCGCGGGGGAGAGGAAGGAGAGCGGTGGTGCCACTTGCTGGGGCGATCTTCTTATGCCGGGTGGTGTAGCCTGGCATGTTGGTGTCTCTTCGCGGCTCGTCGTTCTGTGACGTTCGGTGCGGTGGCAAGGACGAGACAGGAATCCTGCTTACGAAGACGTCACTGATCTGTTTATTTCAAACAAAAGCGCTTTCTAGCGCACGGGCAACATTGACTCACACACACAACGTGTATACTTAGACAACGACGAGCACAGGACACTGCGCGAACGCACATTAAGTAGACAAACCACATTAGACCCACGTGATGACGAGACGAGGCACAGGTGAGACGGATAATCACTAGACGTAACCTCCACCACGAAGATCCACAGACGCAGACGATGACACGTGGACAACGTAAACACACGCCCAAAGGGGAGGGGCCGGGGTCCTCAACGTGACAGTAGCTTCCAAATAAAAAAATTTATGCACAAATGTATTCATATTTATACAAATCCATTTATTTATATTGTATGTATATTTATGCAAATATATAATATTTATATGCTGATATTTACTTTTCTGAAATTGAAATTAAATATAAATTAAATAAAATTACAACAAGATGGTCTCTTTCCAGTATTCTTCCATATCATGTTTGTTTTGTAAAATGTTCCTTGCTGTACATAAAGCATAATCTATTTAATATATTTCTATAATGAAAAGATTTTAAAAGATTGAAAGATGATTGAAGTAGTGTTGCTTTCTGTTGAGTTTTTGTTTAAATTTCAATGTTGTTTCAATATTAATTCAGGGTGCAGAAGTGATGAAGAATCAACGTCAGATCAGAACGTTGATTCAACTAAGTTAATGTTGACACTTCAACCCAATCCTATAACGATTTTGACAACTCAGAGATCACAGAGTTGAAAGTAATTCCACACCTAGGGGTTGTTATCCACCAACTTTCACCACATGGTGTTGCACAAAGGTTGCAGATGTTAAACACACAGATGTTTCCTCTCTAGGAGTGGAAGTGATGTTTTCACTTCTTGGTTTGGTCAAATGGACCTACAGAGGCTATTTTGAAGCTTCCTGTTTTCTAGCAAACTTTCTCCTGCATGCAGAATATGTAAAAGGTCAGACAAGAATATTTTCAAACACTTTTGATAATAAGCTATTTGATTAATACTATAATGTAAGCAAAATATGAAGAGATTAAAATATGATTCCCAACACACCCCAGTCGCAACCATAAGCTAATCAGAAAAATGGGGCTTAGCACTAGTTGCTAGCTATTTGGCTTCTCCAGTAAAGGGGAGAGATCTGCTCCAAAGTGCTGCTCTGTTTGGACTTTGGACACTTTACCCGGGAACTTCGGTAAAACGCTCTCTCTTACAAACCTCAAAATATGGCAAACACTTCGGGCACAACATTATCAGGACCTCTACACATGAACCTGAGTATGCCCAATATATAGTTTTGTAAAATCAGAAACTAAATGAGGGGAAACTATGACATTGCGTAATTGCAGTTGTAGTATCACTGCATACATCGCAGTAGCCTATATACCTGTATTAGTGCTGTAAGTGCATTGTTTTGGATAAATCAGAACTGCTACAAGAATACTGCACTTAAATGCAGAATGCAATACGAGCAAGCAAACATTGCTAAACTCAGATCACTAATAGTCCAGTCAATCAAGCTAAAAAAAGGGTGCAACAAACACAAATTGCAATAGTATAATAGTTCCTTGTATTGATCCTTAAACCCCATTGTATCACATATTCAAAATCTACCTTCATCTACCTTCACCTTCAAAGTCTGTTCTACTTAATTGATGAAGGTAGATTCAGTCTTTTTCTCCAGGACTGAACTGCAGTCTCATTTTAGGCTATATGGGCTATAATGAGAAGTTGATTGATGATACTGTCACTTTACAGTCCCCGACCCCTCCCTTTTGGGCGTGTGTTTACCTCGTCTGCGTCTACTCGTCTGCGTCTACTCGATTGCGTCTACTCGTCTGCGTCTGTGGATCTCCGTGGGTGCGGTTATCAATCAATCAATCAATCAAATTTTATTTATATAGCGCTTTTTACAACAGTTGTTGTTGTGGAGAAATGAAACAGGGAAAATTAGCTCTGTATGAGGACATATACAGGACAGGTGAAATTATAAACATTTCTGGAGTGTGGCAGCAACTCCGGCATTAAGTTAAATTATTACAGCCTAGCTAAATAAGGCAGAACCAGAAGGTAACATAGGCTTGGGGGCATTCTGAGACAATGGCATCCGTCTTGTGTTAATTCGTCTCACCTGTGGGTCGTCTCGTCATCACGTGGGGCTTATATGGTTTGTCTATTTAATGTGTGTTCGCGCAGTGTCCTGTGCTCGTCGTTGTCTGAGTCTACGTGTCTCTATATGTCAGTGTGTTAAACGTGCGCTATCTGCGCTATTTGTACAAGACGAATAAAGTAACGTCTGTAGAGAACAGGATTCCTTGTCTCATCCTTCACCCAGTCGCCAGCGTTACAGACACTTGATTGTGTTTGTCTTAATTAATTTAGTTACTGTGTGCATTGTTTACTTATTATAACCACTTAGTCTCAGTTCATAAAGATAATGATATCATACTATGCCCCTTCTTTGATTCCTTTGTCTGTACATACAGTATGTTATGCAGTCTTGTTCTTGAGTTGTAATTATTATTATTATGTCTTGACAGATTGATGCCACGGTCCTTGATTATATGGACGACAACACTCTGGCTTTGCAGCAAGACGCTTCTGTTTGCAACACAGTGCCACCGCCAAAACAAAAGAATCTGCAAAACATTCAATGCTGGAAAAACTGAAGAAAAAAATGGGCATTACTGAGTGATGATGAGAACAATAACCAGGAGACATCTACCAAAAGACAGAAGAGACATTATGCAAAATGCAACACATTTGCAGAAAAAAAGACAAGAAAAGTGGAGTTGGGATGGATTCACGAAGGCAAGCAAATCAGAAAACGCAAAGGAGGAGGGACAAGGACCCTTGATGTACCCAAAGATGCCAGTCAAGTGTCTTATTGGCTTGAGCGCTGTTGTTGAACACATTTTTAGACACTGGAGTAGAGCATTTTATCATCTGTCAAATTTAAACAAAGCAAGCCTGTTGTCTCATGTTCATGAGCACTGTATGTTACTACAAAAGTAAATTGGACTGACTTATATACAGTCTCATTTTTTCATTGATTACTGACAGACCCTAATACTATATGCTGAGAAACACAACAGCTTTTTGTACCTAGGTTTATTTCACTTATATGAACACAAAAGTGATGAGGTTGATGGAAGCAAACACAAGAATAAACCTCCATGTTATGTTGATGCGTACCCCCTTGTGCTGAGAAACATAACCACTCCTTGACTAACACTAACACTACCATGTTAAACAATGCCATATCACCTATACCTTTGACTATTTACCTGTCTAACAACAATTATTTCATATATGTATTCCAGTAGCGAACCGTGACCTTTAAACCTGGGCCCGCAACCCCCCCCCCCCCCCCCCGAAATTTTTTTTTTCCTTTCTTAATAAACTAAATAAAGAAAAACTGAGACGACAGTACAGCTTTAAAAACGCAATAAACAATAATATCTGTACTAGATAACATCTTAAGCAAAATAAGTTTCCAAACAAAATAAGGTTCACAGCTCCGTGGTTCTCGGAAGCGGAATATGTAAACAACGCGCACGAGGACGTCAAAGGGATGAATCGAAACTAGCTAGCGATGGTGCTAACGACAGCTAGCGTCGCCACAGCGGGCGGAAATTATCATACAGTTAAGCCCGCCCACTAAGAGAGAAGATATGATTGGTCAATTTTGCTGTCATTTGAAACTGGTATTGCGCTGAATTATAACTGCCAGGCCCTCTGTAAACGAACAGCGGGCATCACAGTCCTGATAGGGGGAGACACAGGCTCACAGGCTTCCACTCAACCCCTCACCTTCCAACACAGATTGAATAGACACGGGTGAATATTTTATTTGCTTATATTTTTGTAATTGTTTAGATGTCGAATGTCAAACTGTAAGTAGATAAAATAAAATTGGATAATTATATATATAATGCTTTAAAAATATTTTAGGCCCTCTGAGAGGGCGTAGAGGGCCCTGACGGTTCCCCACTGATGTATTCAGGTCACAGCACTGCATGCCCACTACATCGTATGCAACAGTATTTCTTCATGAAAGAATTGATCAAGTAAAGAACAAAACAAAAACATGATCATTGTGTTTTATATGTTCACCATTTATTATTCTTAGCACTAAAGATACAGCTATCATGGGATAATGTCCAAGTCTTTAAGGATGCATGCTCTCAGGAAAAGAGAGCTCTATAGCTTCACCAGCTGTGGTAGGTGAGTGTAAGAAGTTCTCTGCCATTATAAGGCAGCACATGTCAAACACTGTTTCATCACAAGGACACCGTCCGCTCTGTTGGCATTCTTCTTTGCAAGTAATCTTGTCCTCCAAATAGACGAGGCAGGGTGTACATGAGAATCAGACGTCCATTTGGAGCTATTGCATTCCTGCTCTTTCGGACCACATGGGTATTCCACAACTGTGCAACTTGCTGCAGTTCCTCCTATTAAAAAGCAACATGGAAATTGTTACTTACAGTATAATTTTGACAGCTTTTTGAAATCCCACGATTTGTCTATTCAACAAAGCACAGTCCCAAAATCATTAGGCCTACTGGTTATATAAACGTGTATTTTAGATAGGCCCATATTTTTTATTTTCTCTTTCTAAAGCACATTCAATAACAGACCAATGCAGGCCTTCTTTTGATTGATGTTACTATATATAAACTCTGGAGCGAGCAGTCTATGACCAATTATCTCTCTATGACCAATTATCTATCTATGACCAATTATCTCTCTTCCTCACCCAGAACCAACTCCATGATCCTAATCAGTCTGGCTTCAAACGGGCACACTCAACAGAAACTGCCCTCAAAGCAGTGACCGAGAAGCTCCATGCTGCCAAGGCTAACAAGCTACCATCAGTATTAATTCAATCAATCAATCAATCAAATTTTATTTATATAGCGCTTTTTACAACAGTTGTTGTCACAAAGCAGCTTTACAAGTGCCGAGTCCTAGCCCCCAGTGAGCAAGCCAAAGGCTTCTAGATCTTTCTGCAGCCTTTGACACTGTCAACCACAACATCCTCCTCTCTGTTCTTTCTAGCCTAGGTGTGACTGGCTCTGCTTGGAAATGGTTCCAATCATATCTTGAAGACCGTTCCTATCAGGTAACATGGAGAGGATCTACATCCAATCCATGTAAACTCTCCACTGGAGTCCCCCAAGGCTCGGTCCTAGGCCCTCTTCTCTTCTCTTTATATACTCGTTCCCTTGGTGACATTATTTTGTCTCATGGTTTCTATTATCATTGCTATGCTGATGACACCCAGCTAATTCTTTCCTTCCCTCATTCAGAAACTGCTCGAAATCTGGGTGTAACGTTGGACAACGAGTTGTCCTTCTCAACACATGTTTCAAAGCTGACCAGATCCTGCAGATTTCTCCTCTGCAACATATGGAGAATACGACCCTTCCTTTCACAGTCTCTAGTAATCTCTAAGCTGGACTACTGCAATTCCCTACTTGCAGGTCATCAGATATAAAACCTTGATGCTTGCTTACAAAGCCAAAAATGGACTGGCCCCTCCCTACATGATGTCCATGGTAAAAAGCCGATCTGTACAGCGAACACTTAGAACCTCAAGCTTGGCTCGACTTGAAACTCCATGCTTAAAGTCTCATGGAAGACAAAGCTTCAGACTATTCTCCGTCCTGGCTCCAAGATGGTGGAACGATCTTCCATTAGCTTGCTATCTTCAAGCGTAGACTGAAGACTCACCTGTTTGTTGAGTTCTTACCAGAGCACTAACTCAGCTGATACCACTTGCCGTTGTTCTTAAATTGTATGTCTGTTTATGGTTATTTGTGCTTCTTGGCAAATGTCTAACTTGCAAAACACTAGGTAATGATACTGACTCCTGTAGTTTAGTAGTAGTCTGACTCAATGGTGTCTTGAATTCTGGCCTATCCGTACTATTTCCTAGGATGTATTCTGTGATCAGAAGCAAAGCACTTTGTAAGTCGTTCTGGATAAGAGCGTCTGCTAAATGCTGTAAATCAGTGGTTCCCAACCTTTTTTCCTTGGAGCCCCCCCTACTCAAGTCCAAAAAAATCCAGGCCCCCCCAGCCTAACCCCAGCCTATATAAACATGTCAAAAGAATAAAGGGATTAGAAATTAGCATTTATTTATATAACAATAAAGAATAAAGGGCAACAAGTGTACCATTTACAACAGGTGTACAATGAAAAAAAAAACATTTGAACTTCAAAACTGTGTCATTACAGGGTTGCCAACTCTCACACATTGAGCGTGAGACACACGAATTTGACCGTCTTCACACGCCATTCATCCGATTTCTCACGCTGAAAAAAATCTAGTTTATTTACCTCTGATCCACATCTATGATTCAATGAGTTACTAGTTCGCTCTGGCGCCAACCACTGGCGATCGATCGATCGATCGCGATATAGCCTAACACTTAATGCGTGTCCATTTTTGAACAATTTACGTTTGCTATCCCCCCGTCAACAACTTACGTTCGTTACGTACAAAATTTCCCCACTTCAAATCTGTTCATTTATAAACTAATGGGCACCTTGGGCTTACATATCTTTGACCAGGGATGCAATGTTTGGTTTGATGGTTGTGACAGCCAGTCTAAAGTCCTGGTGAACATCGAGTCTGTTTTTTACCAGAGCGCTGAAAGCTGACTCAGACAGGTACGTAGTGCTAAATGGGAGAATAACTTCTCTTGCGTGGGTCCAACACCCATCCTTCTCTGGATAAATACTCATCGATGTCTCATCTCGCAGAAGGCTCATATGGCGCGTAAACTCGTTTACGATGTCGTTTTAATTTGCTCGGCTTCATGCTGTCATTAGCTAGCTTCTCACCACAAATGACACATTCTGGTTTAGTTTTGTCCTGTCCCTCCATAAGGCCATCAAGGTATTGCCTTGTCTTTTTTGATGAGGAGGAGGACTCGTACACATTTACGTTTCTCAGCCATATTTAGTGCTGCTGGCAGAAAGTGCGTGTCTGCGTGATGCGGTGCGCAGCAGCTTATTTAGCTAGCAAATCTGAGTTTCAGAGGTGAAAAAGTTGCTTGTCATAAATAGCTAAATATTATTTAATTGTGGACCTGAATGTTTCATTTAATTGATAAACATTGCAGTAGAAGAGAATTCAATGTGTGTATAAAAAATGCTCAAAAATATTTTATAACCTCAAAGCAGCTAGAGCTCCGCGGACCCCCTGTGATCTCTAGCGCCCCCCCTGAGGGGGCGCGGACCCCAGGTTGGGAACCAGTGCTGTAAATGTAAATGTAAATGTTATGCTACTTCCTGTAATAGGAAATTATGATGAATATTATGATTATTATTATTGATATTATTATTATTATTACTATTATTATTAAGTTGAACATCAAATCAGCAACACACACCTGGATGATGGACAGGCAAGTAAACAAGATACGCTGCTTGTCCAAGAAGTCTCCAGAGAAACAGTCTTTATCCTTAAGTTCCTGAAAATGATTCATCCAGTACTGGGCATGATGACTTCTTAAAAACGCCCACCAGCTTTCAATCCGCTGATTGTGATTACTGGACCCAACGATATAGCAGTTTCTCATGATGCTGCGATTGGTAGTCCATCGTAGGAACCTCTGCATCTCGGCCATTGTGACATTTTCTGTTCCCAGATCTGCGCGAATTCTGGAAGGCGTCCCTATCCTCCTCTCAACTTCCCTTATGAAATAACCAGCGATGATTTTGGGATTGCTGTTTGTTGAATAGGCATGAAGCCATACAATAAGTCTTGAAAATCCATCAATAGATCCATTTATGCACACCCCAAACGGCTTTAGTTTATCATAAGAATCAACGTGCCACATATAATTAGGCCCAGGGTTCATGTACACGCGTCGCATCAAGCGATTTCTTCATTTTCTTTCAACACCATTGGGGTCGAGAAACTTTAGCAGATGTCTCACCGTACTTTGTGTGACAACATGTAATACCCTGCTTAACGTTGAGCATGCTAATTTCAGCATGCTTATCAGCTTGCTTTGAATACTGCTAACAAAAGCCACCAGAGAAACAAAACCCGCTATGACCAGAGGGTACGAAATCAGCCGCTAGAGACAGGTGATCGGGTTCTCATACGTAATGTCGGCCTGACAGGCAAACACAAATTGAAGGACTGGTGGAAGTCCACCCCATATGTTGTTGTGGAGTCGTTACCTAATGTCCCTGTCAAGTGCGGGTTACAAACATATCCAGCTTGGATGCCGTTGAGATGGTGGAACTTGTATTTGTGCAGCCTCCCGTGACCACCCTGTTGATCAATGAGAAATGATGCAACGTCTTGAGCCCCCATACTCAAATAGTGGCCCGCGGGCTATCTATTTCTGGCCCGCGAGTTGTTTTAAAAAGTGTTTTTTTTTGGAATCTTTTTTTTCAATCGTGCTATCCGCTCTTATTTTGAAATCGCGCACCGCGATCTCAAGACGATGCTGGGGATTGCCTTTATGGCCACAACAAACAGGTAGCAGACGTCCAAATGCATTCGACAACCCCCCCCCCCCCCCCGTCGACAGTTTACGTTCACCACCCCACCCCCCTGTCGACAGTTTATGTTCGACACCCCCCGTAACCGGCCCCTGTACCGTGTTCATGTTCACGCGCGCCCGAAATCGGGTACCGAGCACCGCACCACGGCCAGAGGGACCAGCGAACTACGAGAGCACCTGGGGACCTGCGTGGGGCCAAGTGCCGGATGGCCCGGCGGGGAGGCCAGCGAACTACAGCACCGCTCACGTGTGTGGGACGGCGGCATGCCGGTGACGCTGCGTCTCCTTCGTTTTGACGGCAGCGCACCGTGGGAATGTTATGAGGCGCAACTCAATGTAGCGGCACGCCACCTGGGGTGGACGGCAGCAGACACAGCACTACAGCTAAGCCTGTCGCTAGAAGAGGAGGCACTACAAATTCTTCTGGATGTGCCGGAACCTGAACACGGCGAACTGGAGTCGCTCAAAACAGCGCTCTGTCAACGCTTTGGCCGAATACCGCTCCAAGAACAACAGCGGCATGCGCTAAGAGAGAGGAAGCGGCGCAGGGGCGAGAGTGAGTGTCCTGGCAGTAGAACTCAACACGCTAGCACGACAAGCTTATCCGCGGTTCCCAGAAGAAGCACGCCAAGAGCTAGTGTTAGAAGTGTTTATTGACGCATTAACACCAGAATGACTTCAGCGGCATGTGCGGCTAGCAGCACCGCTGAACTTGGCAGACGCCGTGAGGGACGCCGTGCGTATCAAGCCGATCCTGTGCTGCCCACCCTCCACGACCCCCGTTACACCATGCAGAACAGCCGAGGTAGAGGAAGAGGAAGCGCGAGTGCAGCGAGTTGCCCAAGACCAACATCTTGTTTGCTGGTGGTGCTGAAAGCGGGGACACCGAACCCACCACTGCAAGGAAGTAGAGCGGGTGGGAAACGACAACGGTGCCAGCCAGTGAGGGATGGCTCGGCCCCTCCCGAAGAGACCCTCACGCCAGAGCAAGTAGCCGGCCAGCTAGGGAAACAACACGAACTCTGGCTTCGTTGGGCGGCGTTAAACTCACCGCGTTAGTTGACACGGGCTCAACTATCTCCATTGTTAGACCAGGGGTACTACAGCAAGGCTGGGATAGGAGGGAGACCGTTAGGCTGAGATCAGTTACTGGCGAGGTTATAGCAATAAAAGTGAAACAGAGGCTACCGGTGAAACTGGGGTGGCAAACAACACAGCACGACTTCTGGCTAGCACCTATTCAGGAAGCCTGTATACTGGGGCTGGATCTGCTAGCATCCATTCAAGCTCGGATCTGCATAGAAACCGGAGTAATAGAGGCGCACGGAGAGCACCTACCGCTGGAGGAAACCGAGAGCGAGCAGCTAAGTCATGTAACAGAGGCCGACTGTACAGACGCCAATCGGCGTCAACGCATGGCAACCAGTGGGCAGTCCCCCTCAACCGGAGGAGCTGAACACGCAGCATCGAGTGACGGCAGAGGACTTGCTGGGCGCCGAGCGGCACCCCAGGTGAACCGAGCGAAACTCCGCTCACTCGAAGGAGCTGAACATGCAGCAGCGAGTGGGCAGGAGCTAGCCTGGGGAGCCGGGGGCGGCGTACCCGAGTACAGGAGGCTGAACGCCGTCACAAAGGTAGACTCCTACTCACTGCCCCGCATCGACGACACGTTGGACCGACTCGCAGGGTCACGGTAGTTCAGCTCCCTAGACCTGCGGAGCGGCTACTAGCAGGTAGCGGTGATGGCCTTTGCCCTATGCAACGCGCCCGCCACGTTTGAGCGGCTGATGGAAAGAGTGCTAGCTGCAGTCCCCAAAGACCGCTGTGTTGTATATCTAGACGAAGTCCTTTTGCATGCTCCAGAGTTCGACAAGGCCCTGAACCGGCTGGCTGAAGTGCTCGAGGCCATCCGGGCAGCAACGCTGAAGCTGCACCCCAAAAAGTGCAGCTTACTACAGCGTAAGGTGGCGTACCTGGGCGGGGTAGCTACCGACCCAGCCAAGGCAGAGACCATGCAGCAGTGGCCGACGCCGATCAACGTTGAGCAGTTATGAAGCTTCCTGGGGCTGGCATCGTACTACAGGCGGTTTGTCCGCAAGTTTGACAACCGGGCAGTGCCCCTACATTGGCTAACAGAAAAGGGGGCTAAGTTTGTGTGGGGTGAGGAACAGGAGACGGCATTTCAACAGTTGCGTGACGCCCTCACCTCTGCACCTGTGCTAGCCTTACTGAGCGCCAGTTGCCCGTTCATCCTAGACAACGATGCCAGTAAATTCAGCATTGGGGCAGTACTGTCACAGGAACAAGAGGGACAAGAGCGCATGCTCGCGTACTTAAACAAGTTTGAACCGTACTTGTACGGTACGTCGTTCATGCTGCGAACCGACCACGTATCCCTGATGTGGCTCATGCACTTCAAGGAGCCAGAGGGGCAGATGGCATGCTGGTTAATGGCTGTGCAGGAATATCAGTTCCAAATCCTGCACAGAGAGGGAAAGAAGCACAACAATGCCGACGCTCTCTCACGCAGATACTGCAAGCGGCTGGAAGACAAATGCGTCGTGTGACGCACCCCAGCCACACCGTGGGGCCCAGATGAACTTCGCACAGCCCAAAAGGCAGACGTAAGACTGAGACAGGTGGGGCAGTGGTTGAGAGAAGGATGGCAGACAGAATGGTCGGCGGTGATGCCGTTCGGGCCAGCCGTGAGAGGCCTGCATGCCCAACGCCAGAACCTGACGGAGCAGGAGGGGCTGTTGTATTGCCGCTGGGAGAGCCCCTTGCCAGGAGTAGTGGTACTGCAGCTGCTAGTCCCGCTAGGTCCTCCAGGCGGTGCATGGCCAGACCAGGGTAGGACACTTCGGAATAACAAAGACGATGAAGCGGCTGAGACAAGGGTTCTACTGGCCGGGCTGCAACCACAATGTAGAGCTATTCGTCCGCTGCTGTATGGTCTGTATGGCTAAGAAAGGCCCTGCAGAGCACTCCCATGCATCACTGCAGTCAATGCGTGCTGGAGCGCCCATGGAGCGAGTCGGTGTCGACGTGCTGGGTCCATTCCCTGAGACGGTATGGGGAAACAAGTATGTCTTAGTGGCTATGGATTACTTCACCAAATGGCCCGAGGCCTATGCTGTACCCGACCAGAGCACCACAACCACAGCGAACTACCTGGTAGAACAGTTTTTCAGCTGGTTTGGAGCCCCAGAAGAGCTCCACAGTGACCAGGGGCGGAACTTCGAGTCCGAAGTGATGCGGGAGGTGTGCACACGGCTGGGCATTGAAAAGACGTGGATGACGCCGCTGCACCCGCAGAGCGACGGACTCGTAGAGCGTTTTAACCGCACCCTGGCCATGCAGCTAGCTATGGTGGTGGAAGAAGATCAGAGCGACTGGGACCTTGGCTTGCTCACTGGGGGCTAGGACTCGGCACTTGTAAAGCTGCTTTGAGACAACAACTGTTGTAAAAAGCGCTATATAAATAAAATTTGATTGATTGATTGATTGACCTACAGCTGCCACTGGTGCTGTGGGCATACCGGACCACGGCTCAGGATTCCAGCGGGTTCACACCAGCCCTGCTCATGCTGGGCCACGAGCTGAGGACCCCCGTTGAGCTAGTGTTTGGGGCGCCACCCAGCACGCGAGAGGACTGCAACAGCTTGCCCGAGTATGTGAGGGAGCTACTGCGGCGGATAGAGGTAGCCCACCAGCTGGCGAGGGAGAACCAGAGAGGGGCCAGCGAGCGACAAAAGCGGACTTATGATGTACGTGCTAGGGGGGGGCGAATCGCTCCTGGGACAGCGGTGTGGTTCTTTAACCCCAAGCGTCGCAAAGGGAAGTGCCCGAAGCTACAGAGTGACTGGGAGGGACCTCACACCGTGGTGAGTCAGCTCAGCGATGTGCTGTACCGAATCCGAATGGGAAGACGCTTCGTGGTGGTGCACCGTGACCGGTTGGCGCCAGTGGTTGAGCCGGGGGGCGAGGGAGAGTCCCCCGGCCCTGGACGCGCAGTTTCGGAGGAGCGGGACAGTACAGAGCCGGACCACAGGGAAAGCCCAAAGCGGCCCAGGAGGCCGCGGAACAAACCACGCTACCTCCAGGACTTTGTGCCTTAGCTGGACTGTAAGGTGAGCCACCAAGACGGTTAGCTCATAAATGTGGGGGCAGTGTAGCGCCAAGTTTACCTCGGGAGCACTGGTAATTAGGGGGCGGGGCATTCCTGTTCCCAGAATGCTCACTAAGAGCCTGTTCAGTCACCATCAGGGTGATTTATGTTTGGGTTTATGAGGCTAGCATAATTCTAAGGGTGGAGGGCCTCTTCTTGATACAATTGTTCATTATTAAGATTGAGGTCTGTTTTGAGCCAGTTCAATAAAACGAGCATTATGAGCAATTTTCCAGACTCTCGCGTCTTCGCTTCGCCACAATATCATGAAATAACGTGATAAGTATCACGTTTTAACATGATAAATATAACATTATAACATAACTTTTCACGTAATTATATGATACTTATATGAACATCAAAGGGTCACGTCCCTCCCTACCAATAACACAAAGAAGTGATTCAGTGCAGCAACATTTAGCACTGCTGATAATGTGTGTAGTGTGCTGATGCTGGGCGATAATGAAATCATCATGGGCATCACTATCTGGATCCACCGCAGTCAGTGTGTGCTACACTACTTTGAGAGAAGTGTCGGAGAAAGTGCATCATGTCATTTATGAGGCAAATTTGTTGTTAAATTGTATATTTAATTATATGTTTTCTATTGTTTTAAATCATTTGCCATCTTATCAGAGACAAAGGTCCGTTAAAAAATGCATTTTCCTCTTATTTTGTGCTGGGGTTGGAATTAGGGCGCTCAAACACAAGGGGTTAGATATGCTCATGTCACTTCTGTTAAATCACGTGTATCAGGATTCTTGTAAGAGGTGGGGTACAGTTTTCCCTCAAATAACCCAGTTTAGAGGACGACGCTGAAGTTGGTCACTTATTCGCAGCTTCCGATTCGTTTGGCTGCTTATTCGCAGCTCCTTATAAACGTTTTATTCTGTTTAACCTTGGTATCAGACACGCTTTGAGCACGAGAAAGTTGGTTCAGGTCACGTTCATGCATTCCTGAAAACGGAATTTATAACAATTACGAAAATTTGATCTTTCGTTGCTGCTGTCGTTATGGGAAATACTCATGTGGTGGACAACATGTCTGTCCCCCAATTCGTCAATTTAGTTCAGTCAGTTGGAATAATATCCGATGTTGGTATCGACGCCACTTTAATAAAGTATTCAGGAACGGATTCAGCAGCAAAATTACGTGAGTACTCCAACCATCTCAGCGCCATCAGCACTGCCAATGGCTACGTGGACAAACTGGGTTCTACTTTGATCAGCTACAGTGGCGCAGTTAACTCCGTGGGATTAGGGGCACTGGTCATCTCCTTCATGTTGGACCTGGCGATACGTTCTGCAGAGACGGACAGCGGCGACACCCTGAACATGTTACGGCGCGTGTTTGCGGAGGAGAAGGCGTCGGACGTGAGAGATTCTATGTACGAGTATATGAAACGACTCGGGATGCATTTGCGCGATCCGGTGAGGGCGCTAGAAGACACTGAACGTCTTGAGAAACAGTTAAGCGGCCAGCTGACCCGTCTCAGGAACTCCATGTTGCACGACAACCAGATGAGCTCGCGCTCCATGAAGCACTGGGTGAACGGGGCAGCGTTCCATTCTCAGATGCTCGTGCACGCGGCCCGACTGAAGACGACCAGCACCAACTCGGACTTTGATGTTTACCTGAACTCTGTTAGCGCTGCGGTTGACATGTACCGAAACGATCTACGAGATCTGTTAAATAAGTACAAGGACTACAAATGGGCTACGATAACATACGAGAAGGTAGGTCCTGCCGGTCCTTCATGTGCTAGAGCTGGGATTTGCGATACAAAATGCATTATGAGAGATAAAGAGACTGGAATCTCTCTGAGTTTTCATAACGAAAAGTGGAGTCGACGGCCAGCATGTCATTTTCACACCGACTATATTAACTATCTTTTTACTGACTGGAGGCCGCTCAAAGAGATGAACGAATATTTCACCAACCTTAAGTACAACATTAGGGAACTAATAAAACAACATGATACTTTCAACGTGTGAAACCTGAACACGTGTAGGGAGCAGGAAAAACAGTAACTGTAAAGTAAAACAGTTGTAAACATTAAAGTGGACGTGTGTGTAACAGCTGTGTTAAATGTGTTTGGGGATATGTGTTGTCAAAGATGGAGTGTGTGGGGGATTGTAGCCTATATGTGATGTAGGTAGATGTGTGTGTAGTGCTGTCTAGTGTGTTGTACTCGCACACTATACAGGGAAATGTGATGTAATATTGGGATCCATCAGGCACATGAATAATAACCATTCCAGCATTTATTTTTTAACATAAAATGTTCTTATGTATACAATTAACTAATTATTTTTACTTAATTTTATTATTAAATGTTGTTCTTTAGTGATGAATAATTGAATATATAAATGAATAATTGAAAAAATATATCTTTAGAAAAAATATTGAATTCAGAAATGAAATCGTACAATAATACGCTGAATAATACTCTCTGTGAAGTCGGTTGAATCACTCTTTTGATGGATAAATGTTTTTATTTCAAACTTATTTTAACATAATGAGCACAGGTAACACTGCCATATGTGCATGAGAAGTGCAGTGTTCTGTATATATGCGTAGATAAGTCTGAGTGTCTTGTGTATTCATTGTTACTTAGAAGTGACTCTCAGAACAGAAATTGTCAGTGAATGCATGATTTGAAAGTGATTGCTTAATTATTATTTTCATGGTTAATCATTATTAAACTTTTTTTTTGCATGAATCATTATTATTCGTATCCATAAAGTCAAGGGAGAGTATAGTGTGTTTTGTAATGCCACATTGTAGAGTATCTCTAACTTTATTGTTTTATTAAAATAAGTTTGATTTAAAAACACTTGTGTTAGGTTTGTGTATACGTAACCACATAAAGATTTGTCTGTAACACTTTTGTGCAGTATGTGCAGAGATTATTTTAATGTCTCTCTTCTGCAACAAGACTCATTCAACGTAAACATTCAACTCGTGAGCGCACGGACGCTTTTTTTTTGGGGGGGGGGGGGAGACATGTCCCCCCCACTTTTTCAAAAGCCGGTTTTGGTCCCCCCCAGTTTTTACGGTTAAAATCAAATATTTAAATAGCGACGAATCCATGTCCCCCACACTTTTGAAATCAAAATTACGTCCATGCGTGAGCGTAAACAATCAACTGGCGAGCGTAAATGTGACAGTCGCGAGCACAGAAAGCCGAATTCCGTGTTCGTTTGTGTTAGTGCACGCGCTCAAACCGTCTTTGTTCACGCTCGAGTGTTTTTTTTCCTTCTCGAAATTATGATGGTACTCGCGCGACAGTCACATTTACTTCGTCTCTTTTTTTGCACGAGTTTTGACAAGGGGCGTTTTTGGAACTTTGAGGGCGGGTTCATATGGCGTGAGATTACTGTCTTTAATCTGTCGTGTTCGGGTCAAATCTGACCGATTTACAACTTAAACCACTCATAAATATTGTGTTTTACATCTGATTGCTGCAAGGCCTTATGCCTTCCTCCACACTATGCACTGGAACATATAAAAGTGATGATCATCTTTTTCATTGAATTTTGAGTGTTTTAAACCAACGTTTTACATCTGTGTTGTTGCCGGTCAAGCGTGACCGTCACAGGAAATGAATGGGTATTCAGAATATATTCATCTATCAGACAGAAAACATCCCCATACACACTCACACACACACCTACACACACAGACACACACACACCTACACACAGACACACACACACACTCACTCACACACACTCACTCACTCACACACACACACACACACCTACACACACACACACACACACACACATCCACACCTACACACACACTCGCTCTCTCACACACACACACACCTACACACACACCAAAACACACACACACTCACACCTACACACACACCTACACACACACTCGCTCTCTCACACACACACACCTACACACACACCTAAACACACACACACACACACACACACACCTAAACACACACAAACACACACACACACCTAAACACACACAGACACACACACACACCTACACACACACAGACACTCACTCACTCGCTCACTCACTCACTCGCTCACACACACACAGACACACACACATACAGACACACCTACACACACACCTACACACACAGACACACACACACGTTATGCCTATGTTTGCAAGGCCCCTCTGATCTGAGTGTGACATGCCACTCATGTGCATGAATTCACACACACACACACACACACACACACACACACACACACACACACACACACACTCACTCACTCACTCACTCACTCACTCACTCAAACACCTAAACACACACCTAAACACACACACACTCACTCACACACACACCTACACACACAGACACACGCACAGACACACACCTACAGACACAGACACACACACGTTATGCCTATGTTTGCAAGGCACACATGTGAGTGTGACATGCCACTCGTGCATGAATTCACATGCGCGTGTGCACACACACACACATACACACACACTCACTCACTCACTCACTCACTTACACACACACCTAAACACACACACCTAAACACACAGACACACACACACACACTCACTCACTCACTCACTTACACACACACCTAAACACACACAGACAGACACACACACACTCACTCACACACACACACACACCTACACACACAGACACACACACACACAGACACGCCTACACACACACCTACAGACACAGACACACACACGTTATGCCTATGTTTGCAAGGTGGTGAAAAAATTTTTTGTGTGTTAAAACAGACCGGTCTCTGAAGACCGGGAACACTAAAGTAAAAAACGTGAGGTCAACAAAACCGAAGGGTTAATATGAGAGCGCAATGATAAGGTTAAATCGAGCAAGACCGAGCACGCAAAATCAAGAAAACCAAGCAAAAACAGTGACAGCGAGCATTATCAATTTTTTATACTATACATTATACTTTTTTTTCAGTTTTTTGCTCGCTTCTAAAATTTCGGCTCGCTTCATCATTACAAGTGTAAATACGTCACAGGTCAAGGCGATGGTATTCATCTCAATATCACAAACGTTACTCACAAATCTACATTCATCCACAAACCTAACCTTGTCCTCAAAGCCTTTAACATAATACCACACTACTACTATAAACTTTGAAATGTGTTCGAAAATTACAATTTAAAACAGTTTAGCTCAAGTAAAATTTTCGTACTATATTCTTCACACCTGAAACTACATTTTCTGCATGAGAAACCACACAAATACATATAAAGAAATAATTCGAATCAAACTTATTTTAATAAATAAATTGTGCAAATAAAGTATAAAAATGACCAATCATGCAAAAAAGTATAATGATCAATATCAGAATAAATGACAATCATTTGCTTTATTTCAAATCATCTGATGTTCTGCATTTCTGTTGAGTGGCAGTCCTAAGTATCTAATGTATACACAAGATACCCACACTTAACTACGCAGACACACAGCACTCCTCTAACATGGATTACTACGTTAACTGTGCTAATTATTTTGAAATAAGTGAAATAAACACATTTATTGACTGAAAGTGTGATTCAGATGATATAAAGTTATCAAGCAGTATATTTTTTATTATTTCAATTATTTCTCACTAATCACATAAAATGGCTTCAGAAGTAAATCAAATCAAGCAAATAAAAGTAAAGTTAGTTCTTGGTTCTTTTCTTTATGAACACAGGCCCATATGGAATACAGGTACATACGGAATACAGGCCCATATGGAATACAGGCACAGATGGAATACAGGCACATATGGAATACAGATAGATATGGAATACAGGTACATACGGAATACAGGCCCATATGGAATACAGGCACATATGGAATACAGGCACATATGGAATACAGGTAGATATGGAATACAGGTACATACGGAATACAGGCCCATATGGAACACAGGCCCATATTGAATACAGGCCCATATGGAATATAGGCCCATACGGAACACAGCCCCATATGGAACACAGGCCCATATTGAATACAGGCCCGTATGGAATACGGGTACATATGGAATACAAGCGCATATGAAATAGAGCCACAAACGGGATACAGGCAGACAGTGAATGTAACTGACTCTTCTCCAGTGCCCAGTGTATCGAAGGAGCTTCCACTTGGTCTCATGTCTCTGTTAGACCTCCATCAGTTCAGTGTAGTCTGAGAGTTGGACCTTGAGATATGAGAACATGTTTTTATGCAGAGAAATAAATGATGGAATGATTATTATTCATGTCTATGATTCACAATATTACATCATCACAGGGACTTTATAGTCTGCTAGTACAACACACTCAGCATACATCATTACACACAAATCTACCTACATCAGTCCCACACACACTACATCTTTTACAACACATATCCCCACACACATTTAACACAGCTGTTACACACACTTCCACTTTAATGTTTACAACTCAGTTTTACTTTACAGTCAGAGCCGGCCCTGACCAATGTGGTGCCCTAGGCGAGATTCATTGAATGAGATTCAATCATTGTGTTGATTGTATCACTATTAAAGAAACAAATAAAAAGCAAATGACTTAAATATTACCATATGACAAGCAATAAATATAAAGGTGTTGCACAAAAAATATTTTAAAACTGGCACGGCAGGTGCCATTCGCTAAGTGGCAGGTGCCAGTACATGCCATTTCCGGCCGGCGGACCTGCCACTTCCTGCTGCCAGATGCCACTGAGGGACTGAACCCCTGCTGCTCTTTGATCTGGTTCCAATCAGTAAACATGTAGTTGACATAGTCAGTGAACATGCCATAACGGGACAAGCCATAGTCATGGAACAAGGCATCACAAGTAGGCGTAAACTTGCTGAATTTTATATAATAATAAAAATTCAGAGACGTTTTAGTCTCATCATCTTTCATTTCGTATTTCTCTTTTAAAGAACTAGCAAGAGGATGACGGGTAGGTTCCTTCAACGATATCGTAGACCGTTTGTAGTCCTTGTACTTATTTAACAGATCTCGTAGATCGTTTCGGTACATGTCAACCACAGCGCTAACAGAGTTCAGGTAAACATCAAAGTCCGAGTTGGTGCTGGTCGTCTTCAGTCGGGCCGCGTGCACGAGCATCTGAGAATGGAACGCTGCGCCGTTCACCCAGTGCTTCATGGAGCGCGAGCTCATCTGGTTGTCGTGCAACACGGAGTTTCTGAGACGGGTCAGCTGGCCGCTTAACTGTTTCTCAAGACGTTCGGTGTCTTCTAGCGCCTTCACCGGATCGCGCAAATGCATCCCGAGTCGTTTCATATACTCGTGCATAGAGTCTCTCACGTCCGACGCCTTCTCCTCCGCAAACACGCGCCGTAACATGTTCAGGGTGTCGCCGCTGTCCGTCTCTGCAGGACGCATCGCCAGGTCCAGCATGAAGGAGATGCCGCTAATCCCACGGAGTTAACTGCGCCACTGTAGCTGATCAAAGTAGAATCCAGTTTGTCCACGTAGCCACTGGCAGTGCTGAGGGCGCGTAGATGGTTGGAGTACTCACGTAATACTGCTGCAGAATCCGTTCCTGAATACTTTATTAAAGTGGCGTCTATGCCAATATCGGGCATCATATCAACTGACTGAGCTAATCTGAATAACCCCGCGGTAGAGACATTGTCCAACTCATGAGAAGTGCTCGAGCCCATAACGACAGCAGCAACGAAAGCTCAAAATTCCCTTTTGTAGCGATGTTACCCTTGAACCTGAAGCTTGTGTCACAAAAGCGACACCCACTGCTTCGAACCACTGTATCGATGCTTGATTCGTTCATCCATAATGATCACGTGACCGCTGAAGTCTGAAGTTTCGTTTTGGCACACAACCACGTGACTGCTTCAGGGCCTGATTCAAAAGAGCAAATCGTCGCGGGCACTTCGAGGGTAGTTCGAGGATTGGGAGAGAGCGTAGCAACAGCGAAGAGACAGCACGAGAGAGAGAGAGACAGAGACAGCGAGAGAGAGAAACAGAGACAGCGAGCGAGAGAGAGAGAGACAGCGAGCGAGAGAGAGAGAAATTAGCGTGTAGAATTGAACCATTGCCAAAAAGAGGCCGTTCTGAAGTCTGGAAACACTTCGAACTTTTGCCATCAAATAAGGTTATTAAAAATTATAAGAATAAAGACAATTACCTTATTAATAGCAATTCTGTAAGTAAGTCTGTTAGATAATAGGCTGTGCACCAATTATGAATTATATTTTAAATGTATAAAATCCATCATATTTCTGTGTGTAGTGTTTCATGTCATCAAATCACTAAAACATTTTAAATTGTTTTGGATACTAAGATGTGCACCATTATCAAATGTTCTCTTTCATAATTTTAAAATCACTGTGTGAATTTTAGGTTGTAAAATTAAAAAAAATGTTCTGTTTCAGGTGAAGTGCCTGGTCTGCTCTCAGCAGTTGTCTTATAACAACAACACCTCATCAATGCCAAGACATTTTCGAGCAAAACATGAAAACATCACTTGCCAAAGCCAAGCAGCCTTGTCAAGTAGTCAAGGTATTATCTATGCATCAGCTTACGTATTCTTTCCTCTTTCCTGTCAGTGCTGTGCAAAACCAGTACACTGTTTGATAAAGTTAAACCATATTACGTTGGTGGGTATGCACATATTAAGCCAAAATTACCTGGATGTCTTATATAATTGGAATATGCATATGTAACAACAACGTTTTCGTTCCAGGACCCAGACAAAAAATGATTGACAAGGCTTTGGTGAATATGATTGTTAAAGATTCACAGCCTTTCACAATTGTAGATGATGCTGGATTTAGGGAGTTTATAGGTATTTTAGATCCTACTTACATCCTCCCATCTCGAAAAGCATTGAAAGGTATGGTGGAATCTAAGTACGAAGAGGCAAAAGAAAAGGCCAAAGATGAGGTGCACAAAGCAGAAGCTGTGAGCCTTACTGCTGATATGTGGACATCTATACACATGGATGCATACTTAGCCATCACTGGTCACTTTAATAATGAGAAGGAAGAGCTGTCAACTGTTCTGTTGGGAGTGAGAAAATTCCCAAAGACTCATTCTGCTGAGAACTTGGCTGAAGTGAAGACAGCTGTGATGGCAGAGTGGGGCGTTCAGAAGAAGGTGAGATGTCTTGTAACGGATGCTGCACCTAACATAGTGGCATGTGCAGGTATATTAAAAATGCGGCACACAGTCTGCATTGCTCATGCCTTAAATTTGGTTGTACAAAAAGCCATTGATCAAACACCTGGTTTTGAAGACATCAGATCAAAGGCCAGAAAGATAGCTTTATACTTCAGGTCCAGCACTACAGCCAAAGAGAGACTATTTCAAGTCCAAGAGCAGATGGGTAGGTCTACACTTAAACTCATTCAAGAAGTGGAGACCCGCTGGAACAGTACTTTTGCCATGCTGCAGAGGTTATATCAAGAAAGGGAGCCAGTAGGTGCTGCTTTAGTCACTTTGAAGACAGATCTGACACCTTTAACCTCTGAGGAATACCACACCATAAACGAGTGTCTGGGAGTGCTATCTACTTTCCATGAGGCAACAACCGAATTATCAGAGGAAAGGAGAGTATCTGGATCAAAAGTTATTCCCCTCGTTCGTATGACATGCTGTTAACATAAAGGAGTCACAAATGCACCATGAAAAGGCTTTGCAATTGTGCAGCAACCTTTTAAGACTGTTAACTGAAAGGCTGTCTTCATATGAGACAATGAGCATCATAACACTGGCCACACTTTTAGATCCACAATATAAAACCATAGGCTTCTGTAACCAGACAAATGTACAAACTGCTGTAAAACGTCTCACAGCAGAATGTCCAATACGAATCAAGATTAAAGAAGCACAAATCACCCCTTCAACATCAACTGCTATGAATCAGCCACAGTCAGAAGCAGCAGGAACCTCATCCCATACTGCATCTTCCTCAGGTACTAATTTTTATGTGACTTTTGTTTCCATTGACAACTTAACTTTGATGTGGAAAGGGATATATAAATAGCAAATTGCTGTAATCTGTTATTTTTTGACCATTATGTTTGTTAATTCTTTCTGTTGAAGGTCTGTGGGATTTATTGGACAGCCATATGGTAGAAACCAGGAGAGTAAGAAATGCCACAGCAGATGCCACTGTCGAGGTTCAGAGGTACCTCGCTGACCCAATAATCCCACGGTCTGAGGATCCGTTGAAACTCTGGTCTTCACAGAAGACTGTTTATCCCCACCTTTGCCAGCTTGCCCTTGAGTTTTTATGCACTCCAACCTCCTCAGTCCCATGTGAGCGGGTATTTTCAAAGGCTGGAGAAATTGTTAATAAAAAAAGAAACCAACTTAGCCCCAGCACAGTAGAAAAACTTTTGTCGTAAATACAAATTTGTAAATACAAAAAATGCAGTGATGCGTACTACCAACACTGACCTACAAACCAAACGAAAGTACAAACAAGAGACAGCTGAAACCAATCACCAGGAGAGAGAACAGAAACCATGGAAACGAAAGTAAAAGGCAGAGCTAAAGGGAAACAAACGGAGAATGACAGGTGGAGGAGGGGCCAGGTATGACACAATTATTACTGTCAATACAGAATAAGTAGAACAGGGCACCTATAGATCAGTGGATCTCAAACATTCCACACCACTTCAGAAAATATTTGAATTGTCAAAATGAAACATAGAAACCAAGATTAAATAGCAGTGAGGGGATCTTATTTCAGTAGGGGCTGGTTGTTGTGGCACTGTCACGGTCACAGCTCCGGACCCCTCCTTGTGGGCATGTCGTTATGTCGTCTGCGTGCAGTTATGTCCATGTTTGTAGTTCTGTGGGTGTGGGTCATTTGTGAGCGTGTTTGTAGTCTCACCTGTGCCTTGTCTCGTTATCACTGGGGAATGTGTTATTCACCTATTTAATGTGCGTTCGCGCAATGTCTCGTGCTCGTCTTTGTCTAAAATTCGTGCCTGAGTGAGTGGCTTGTTGGTAAGTACTTGCGCTGCTGCACTGAACTTCACCGTTGTCACCTATTAAACGTTCTGTTGCACTACGCTTCGTTTGTCATCCCTGTCTCCTTCGTCCGTCACAGGCACATTCTCCTAATTACAAAAGTCCTGCCCAAAAGTCTCAGATAAAAATAAAAATGTGTACACGTGTACGTTGTGTACACGTGTATTTAGATGTGTTCCTGTGCTGTGTCCTTAGTTCGTCCATGTATTTGAACCGGTACCTTGTTGCATATATTACGTTCAGTGTTCCGTTTAAATACACACACACACACAAACACACACACACACACACACACACACACACACACAGAGGATAGGAGTTGGCCGTCCTCTATCACATCATATCTTGTGTTGTCCTTTAACAATAATTATCTGATGCACATACAGGAGGCACCACAGCATCTAATATTAAAACACAGACCTGATGGTAGCAGCTCTGTTCGCTCGGTCCAGTTCGAACGCTGGATAGCAACATTACGGTTCACTCACAACCTGCGACAGAGAGGCAGTAATAACAAGGAAAGGCGTCGACATATTACGTACAGGTGACAGTGGCACATGACAACGACATTTTGTTTGCAGACACTGACATGTGCATATGCCTATGTCATTTGACTTTGTGCCTATGTTAACACACAGATGTTTACACTACTGAAAAGTTATTTGAAAGCTACTGAAAGTCATTTATAGGTGCCAGTAGCAAGTAAGACACCATATTGTTTTCCTCTTGGGAAAGACCTCAGGACCCTGTTAGATGATGCCGGTGTTGTGCCGAATTCATACTCCTCTGCAGAGTCCGACACCCCTCGTTTGTACGCACTTAAAGACGCTACAGATGATATTCGCGATTTACGTAGTTTCTTTGCATAAACCTTAACGTGGACGAAAGTGGTGGTCGTAAAGGCCCCAGAGCACTGTGCACAGTTTTTCTTCAATAGCCTATAGTGGTCTTATGAAGGACCGTTTAAAAGCTATTGAAATTATTGTAAAAGAACTGAGAGCACAGTGCTCTGGGGCCTTTACGACCACCACTTACGTCCATGTTAAGGTCATTTGTAGACGGTGCCTTAGACATTGCAGCGGTGAGAGTAGTGCATTTAAAACGTGTTCTCTACTATTTAAAATACGTCTATAAAGACGATAAAGAAATCATCGTGGGCATTACTATCTGGATCCACCACAATCAAACTACAAGTGTCGGAGAGAGAAAGTGGATCATACCATTTACGAGGCTATTTTTGTTGTTAAATTTTATATTGATTTGATTTGATTTTTTTTTTCATCAGAGACAATGCACAACAAATACATTAACCTAGTGATCAGGAGAGATGCATTGTGCCAGATTATAGCAATAAGCTAATTTCCACCTGTAGTCCCTGGACAGGTTGATGTTTAGACAGAATAACAGAATAATTTTGTTCAATGGATGATCAAATCCGTTAAACACAAATATGGGCATACAACATAAAATTCATCTTCAATTACACCATTCATAAAACTTACAAAAATCCTCCAGTTATCACAAAACACTAATTTGTTCACATACACACACCTGTACATCATCAAACTTTCCCAGACTAACCTCTCACTCACACGTCGTTACAAATGGGTGCAAACTTGCTTTGATAAGAGCCATTTCTTTGTCAGATGTGCGAACGTTGGGAAACTTTTACATGTTATAATCTCATTTGGCAAAGTATTCCAAAGACCCATGGCAACAACTGAAAATGCAGATTTATATTTAATGATATTGTCGTGTTTTCTCTCTGTCTCTGCCCTTCAACTATGCTAGCGTCCGAGTCACGTCGCTTTCCCGCTGCACAGACGCTTCTAGCTGCCTTCTCTGGTGAAAATGTGAGTAGGTGGCGTGGGTAAGGACTCACACGACAAAGGGAGTATGGTTTAGTGAAGGTTGGATTGCAGAATACACAATAATGGACCATCTAGCTCCAGCACCCGAACTACGACAGTATTCAGTACTGCAGCCTGCGACGAGTCTCAACTAACTCACCCAAAACGTTGCGCTGTGCGCATTAACATAATTACAGGGTGCAGGCTCCTGATTGGCTAATACAATCACCAATAGCTTTTGCATCCTCTCACTACACTACCCCCCCCCTTAACAGTGCAGAGTCCCCTCTGCACCTTTACTGCTAGTGAGAAAAATAAAGAAAAACAAACCCCACAACTTTATACTAAGTGTATATTCAAGATTAACAAATCAGAACATAGCTTGACTTATCTCCTTCAACTGACAAGTCTAAGAGAATGAAGAACTACCAAGTTTCAACAGCTGGTCTAAAGGTCCTCTCTAACATAGAGGCCTCATCACCACCCGTCCTCTCCGGGTGGCCTGTATTGGGAGATTTCTCCTCTTCTCCTGAGCTGTGGCTGAGTGAAGAAAACGAGATTCAGCTCGTTTCCTTTGGGAACGACAATGTGTGGCAGGTTGTGTGTGCTTGTTAGGCACAGCATCGACTTCATTCTCATGGTTGTGGGTAGAATCAGTGGGATTACATTTTTCCCAGGGCAATGTGCAGATAAGGCAGATGGGTTATCATCATGGTCATCATCCAAAACATCATCCTTCATTAACAGGTGCCTTAATTTTTTGATCCATCCAGGCACAGCATCGGATGTGTATGGAAGGAGGCGTTCGTGATGCAGAATTTTGGTATTTCTCTGACCTCTAATTCTCTACAGGATTGGGCCTATGCACTTCATGACAAGGCATGGTCCCCTCCATGGTGCTCTAAGCTTTGGTCTTAAGCCTCTCTTCTTGGTACTGTTTTTTATGTAGGCAATATCTCCTACCCTATAAGCTCGTTCCTTGATGCAAAAGTCATGCGTTCTCTTTTGCCTTAACTGCGCGACCCGCAGGTGTCGTCTGGCAAGCTTCTGTGTCTGCTGCAGCTTTTCATCCAGTGTTTCTACAAACTCTACGAGGCCAACCCTTGGGGTCCTGGTGTTGACCACACGAAGTGAGATGTCTTGTGGCTGATTCACCTCTCGTCCTAGCATCATTTGATTGGGGGTGAAACCAGTGCAGGAATTTGGGGAACTTCTATATGCAGCTGTGAGTAGTGGGAGGTGTTCATCCCAGTTCTGTTGGTTTTCATCCACCTAACATCTAATCATCTGTAGGAGGGCACCAGCAGCTGGAGTCGAGCGGGGGTTCCAGCATCATTCTCCCATCTGTAGTACAGCACTCCCTGGTGACGTTCTATCTGTGGCCAGCACAGCCAATATTTTCTGACAGTGGGGCAAGGGCAACCTGCTCTCATGTTGGAATTTCATATCTGTCCATCAATTCTTGTAACTGCTTCAAGCAGGGGTCTTGCCTTTGTTGGTCTTCTAGATCTTTGTACCTGTATTGCAGCATCCAGTTGACGCGGAGCCCCTCTTCTTCCCCTTGGCTCTCTGAGTCAGGGCATCTGCTGGGACCTCCCCATGCTGTACATGTCTGACAGCTAATGGCACAACATCATCCACATCATTCTCAAATCTTACCCATTGCTGGTGCAGCTTATGGCAGTGGGAACATCCACCACAGGGCAGGGTGCTTAGAGTTTTCCCAGCCTGGTAGCAGTCACATGTGGAGTCCTGTGACCCTTTCCTTGACAGCGCATCAGCATTACCATGTCGCATGCCCGGCCTTTGTTCAATTTGGAAAACGTACTACCCTGATTCTTCTAGCCACCTTGCAAGCTGTCCCTCTGGATGCTTGAACCGGAACAGCCAGGACAAGCTGTTGTGATCTGTGCGAAGGAGAAACTGCCGGCCTAGTAGGTAGTGCCTAAATTGCCTTGTAAATTTGACTACTGCAAGCAGCTCTCGTCTAGTTACACAGTAGTGCTGCTGGGGGCTTTGGAGATGGGAACTTGCATACACTATCACCTTCTCCTCCTCATTCTGAACCTGTGACAGGACGGCCCCTATGCTGCAGCTGGAAGCATCCGTATCCAGGATAAAGGTTCCCTTGGACATTGGATAGGACAGCTGTTGTCAGCCGGTTCTTCAATTCTTCAAATGCTTTTTGTTGGGCCTCGCCCCACTGGAAGTCTGCACCTTTCCTCTGAAGCTCATTTAAATGGCTGCAAATCTCGGAGAATGATTTCACAAAACGCTGATAATAGTTGCAAAGCACCAAAAAGGCCTGAAGTTCTTGGAGATTTTTTGGGGAACTCCAGTCTCTGATATCCTGGATGAGCTTGGGGTTTGGGCTGATACCTTGACTGTTGATGAGGTGGCCGAGGAACAGGACTTCGTCCTTTAGCAGGTGACACTTCACCGGTTTGAGCTTCAGTCCATACCGCCCCATGCGTTCGAAGACCACTTCTAGGTTGTTTAAACCATCATCAATGTCCTTTCCAACGATGATTACATCATCAAGGAAAATTAGGAGATTCTGCCACAGCAGACCCCTGAGCACAACCTCCATCGCCCTCTGGAATTGGCTTGGGGCATTACACAACCTGAATGGCATTCTTGTGTATTCATACAGCCCATAATTTGTGACGAAGGCAGTTTTGCACCTGTCCTGTTCGTGCACTTCGATCTGCCAGTGCCCGCTCTGTAGATCTAGTGTAGAGAAGACTGCTTCTCCCTCCAATGTGTCCAGACACTTGTTAAGTCATGAAATATGTTCTCTTAGAGTTGTAATGTTCTGTTACAGGAGCATGATGAGTTGATACTGTATAGAGTTGTAATGATCTCTTACTGGAGCATGTTGAGTTGTGAAATGTGTAGTGTTGTAATCTCTTGCAGGTGCACCTGTGTGATTATGGAGTCACATGTTTCTGGGCGGTGCCTGACAAGTTCACGGCTACAAAAGGCTCCTTGGAAGTTCGGACGGCAGGAAAGAGTGGCAGGCTCTCCTTGCTTGTTGGGTGATTTTGTATATCAGCACTCCGGTAGAAAGAATTTTTAGACTGCCCTTGCTCCCGTGTGGGGAGATTGTTTCTTTGTTTTGCTTGGTTGTATGTTGGTTATGTAGTATGTTCTGTTATCATGGATTTATTGTTAAAGTTATAATTTTTATAAGTAGCTTAGCACCTGGTAGGGTAGGCTGCTGATTATTTTATAGTTTCGGTTTTCTTTTCCTTTTTTCAGCGTGGGCCTACCTGAAGTCTAGCCGGTGCTATGCTTGTGCTTGTAACATCTTGCATTTAATACATTCTTTAAATATATATTTTGAAACTGCAAAGTTGTGGTTGGTTTTCTCATTATTAATTCGCTCATCAAAGCAATTTTCTTTCATTCTTTATTTTATTTTTCCTGTTAACCCCCTGACCTAGAACGGGCGGTAACACACTCCTCAATCATTGGAAGCGGGTAGGCATCCTTCAGAGTGAGTTCGTTAAGTTTCCTATAATCAATGCACCATCTGACTCCGCCATCCTTTTTCGGACGAGGATTACAGGGGATGCCCACTCAGTGACCGAATGGACCACCACGCCAGTATCCAGCATTTCTTTGAGGTGCTGTTCTTCCTCCGCCTGGAATCTGAGCGGTGTCCACCGTGTTGGCTGTCTGACGGGTCCTGCATCTCAATCAATCAATCAATCAAATTTTATTTATATAGCGCTTTTTACAACAGTTGTTGTCACAAAGCAGCTTTACAAGTGCCGAGTCCTAGCCCCCAGTGAGCAAGCCAAAGGCGACAGTGGCAAGGAAAAACTCCCTAGTTTTTTTGCATGAGGAAGAAACCTTGAGAGGAACCAAGACTCAGGGGGGGAACCCATCCTCCTCTGGCCGACACCGGTCACCATGACAACAACAACAACAATTTAGACAGAAAGAAGAGAAAGAAAAGGAAAAATATGTAATAATGTCCATCATGATGTATGCATCCGGTTAGGCAGGAGGTGGCTGGCTCAGGATGGATCGCTGGTCTCCTCATCTCATTATTCCTCAAGCAGGCGGGCAGCCATGTGGAGAAATGAAACAGGGAAAATTAGCTCTGTATGAGGACATATACAGGACAGGTAAAATTATAAACATTTCCGGAGTGTGGCAGCAACTCCGGCATTTAGTTAAATTATTACAGCCTAGCTAAAAAGGCAGAACCAGAAGGTAACATAGGCTTGGGGGCATTCTGAGACAATGGCATCCGTCCACTGCACTGTCAACAAACTTGAGTGACCACGAGCAGTGACAGGATAACAGCACCAGCGCCCCAGTCTACCATAAAACCCTTCGTCTATGAACCCCTGGATCTGTACCTTTATCTAAGGGGGATGTTAATTATCAAACGCTAAACCAAATAGGTGGGTTTTCAACCTAGACTTAAAGATTGTGACTGTGTCGGAGTCCCGGACGCATTTAGGAAGATTATTCCAAAGCTGGGGGGCCTTACAAGAAAAGGCTCTTCCCCCTGCTGTTACCTTATTAATTTTTGGAACTAATAAAAGACCAGCACCCTGTGATCTTAGTGGGCGTGGGGGTTCGTAATAGGAAATAAGTTCCTGAAGGTACTCAGGAGCAAGCCCGTGCAATGCTTTATAAGTTAATAAAAGAATTTTAAAGTCAATACGTAATTTAACTGGGAGCCAATGCAGGGCTGATAGGACTGGACTGATATGCTGAAATTTTCTAGTTCTGGTCAGAACCCTGGCTGCAGCATTTTGAACTATTTGAAGTTTATTTAGATTCCTATTTGAACACCCTGACAGTAGTGCATTGCAGTAGTCTAATCTAGAGCTAACAAAGGCGTGCACCAATTTTTCCGCATCATCCTGTGATAATGCATTTCTTAATTTAGCAATGTTACGGAGATGTAGAAAAGCTATCCTAGTAGTATTATCTATGTATTTATCAAATGATAGGTCAGAGTCGAGTATGACGCCTAGGTTTTTGGCTACTGTGCCAGGTGTAATGGGGTAGCCTGCGAGATTAAGCATTAGATCTGGAATTTTCTGTTTTGAGGCCTTAGGGCCAAAACTTCTGTTTTGTCCTCATTAAGTTGGAGGAAGTTTAGAGACATCCAGCATTTAATATCTTTTACACAGGCCTCAATTTTTCTTAAACTGAGTTTGTCATCAGGTTTGGCTGATATGTAAAGTTGAGTGTCATCTGCATAGCAGTGAAAATTGACACCATGTTTGTTTATAACTGTGCCCAATGGTAGCATATATAATGTAAACAATAGTGGTCCTAGAATGGAGCCTTGCGGGACCCCATATTTAACTTTTGTACGTTTGGATGGAATATTATTGAGCTCTACAAACTGATAGCAATTTGTTAAGTAAGAATGAAACCATGAAAGGGCTGTGCCAGAGACTCCAACCCAGCGTTCTAACCTTTCTAGCAAGATCCTATGATCAATTGTGTCGAAAGCTGCACTAAGATCAAGAAGCACTAACAGCGATACATAACCTTGATCTGAAGCAAGGAGGAGGTCATTTGTTACTTTAACAAATGCTGTTTCAGTACTGTGATGGGGCCTAAAACCAGATTGGAACTTTTCAAATATGTGATGCCTATGCAGATATAGGCATAATTGCTGGGCAACAGCTTTTTCTATGATCTTAGATATAAATGATGTGTTTGAAATGGGTCTATAATTAGATAGTACAGTAGGATCAAGATTTGGTTTCTTAATCAGAGGTTTAATAACTGCTAATTTACATGATTTGGGCATGTGACCTATTGTAATGGATGAGTTAACTATAGTTAGAAGAGGTTCAGTTACCGCTGGTAATACCTCTTTTAATCACTTTGATGGAACCGAGTCTAGTGTGCAGGTAGCACAATTTAAGGAAGAAATTATTTTCTCTAATTCTGATTGTGGGAGTGGATGAAAAGCATCAAGTTTTTCTCCCAGTATGCGATTTAAATCGATGTCAACCAAACCAGATGACATACCAGTTGTATTGCTAATAAAAGGTTTTATATTTTGTTTAATATTCTCTATTTTATTATCAAGAAAATCTATAAATACATTACTAGTGAGGTTTACTGGAATCTGAGGTTCTGCGCCTGCTTGATTTTTTGATTTTTTTTGATAAATCTCCAGTGTTTATGCAGTGGGTAACAGTGCTGAAGTGTCCCAAGTCTCTGTCACTCGCAGCAAATACTGACTGGTACTTCAAAAGTAGGAGCAGCAGCTTTTCCTTTTGCTGTTCACACAGGCCCCATGCTTGCAGATATGAAAAGCTCTTTCAAGTAGAGAGGCAGATCCAGGGCACTTAAGGACTTTATGCGATGCACCAGCGGCGGGGGGAAGTTTGTGTCTGCCTGTCTGTTGTTCTGGTCCAAAACTTCTTCCCACCATTTGGGATCATGGTCAGCTTTGGGGGTTCTCTCCTCATGGCACTGGTACTGAACTTCACTTAGCCTTCCTGGATGTGCTGTAGGGGAAGGCCTATATGTCTCTACAAGTATTCCCAGGCATGTACCCTTAGGAAGACTGGTAGTGACGGGGGACAAGCTGCACACTCGAATAGGCACTTTTTCCATCATACCAGGGGCCTCATTTATAAAGGGTCTGAAATGTGCGCACGCAACATCTTGTGCAAAAACTGTGATTTATAAAAAAGTATGTGGCGTAAAAACGTGCGTAGTTTTAAGCAAACTCTAGAGCTGCCGTAAACCTGTAAAACATTGCGGAGAGAGAGATAGAGAGAGTGGGGAAATAGTGACATCATCTGGTTAAATAGAGAATTGCAAGTAAATGCGCTGTCTGTCATAATGGCTTTTTTGGCATTACTCGAAGACCTAGCGAGCCGCCAAATAAGGCGACAACGTATTTTTCGAGATCATGAAGATTTTTTCGCAAACGATGATGACTGGTTAATGAGCCGATTTAGGTTTCCAAGAGCAATTCTCTTGACACTGTGTCAACCCGATGACAAACTCAGTTTAGGAAAAATTGAGGCCTGTGTAAGAGATATTAAATGCTGGATGTCTCTAAACTTCCTACAATTAAATGAGGACAAAACAGAAGTTCTCCTTGTGGGCCCTAAGGCCGCAAGACAGAAAATTCCAAATTTAATGCTTAATCTTGCAGACTATCCCATTACACCTGGCACAGTAGCCAAAAACCTAGGCGTCATACTCGACTCCGACCTATCATTTGATAAATATATAGATAATACTACTAGGATAGCTTTTCTACATCTCCGCAACATTGCCAAATTAAGAAATGCATTATCACAGGATGATGCAGAAAAATTGGTGCACGCCTTTGTTAGCTCTAGACTAGACTACTGCAATTCACTACTGTCAGGATGTTCAAATAGGAATCTAAATAAACTTCAAGTAGTTCAAAATGCCGCAGCTAGAGTTCTGACCAGAACTAGAAAATTTCAGCATATTAGACCAGTCCTATCAGCCCTGCATTGGCTCCCAGTTAAATTTCGTATTGATTTTAAAATTCTATTATTAGCATATAAAGCACTACACGGGCTTGCTCCTGAATACCTCCAGGAACTTATTTCCTACTATGAACCCCCACGTCAACTAAGATCACAGGGTGCTGGTCTGTTATTAGTTCCACAAATTAACAAGGTAACAGCAGGGGGAAGAGCCTTTTCTTATAAGGCCCCCCAGCTTTGGAATAATCTTCCTAAATGTGTCCGGGACTCTAACACAGTCACAATCTTTAAATCTAGGTTGAAAACCCACTTATTTAGTCTAGCATTTGATAATTAATATCCCCCTTAGATAAAGGTACAGATCCAGGGGTTCATAGACGAAGGGTTTTATGGTAGACTGGGGTGCTGGTGCTGTCATCCTGTCACTGCTCGTGGTCACTTAAGTTTATTGACAGTGCAGTGGACGGATGCCATTGTCTCAGAATGCCCCCAAGCCTTTGTTACCTTCTGGTTCTGCCTTTTTTTTTAGCTAGGCTGTAATAATTTAACTTAGTGCCGGAGTTGCTGCCACACTCCAGAAATGTTTATAATTTTACCTGTCCTGTATATGTCCTCATACAGAGCTAATTTTCCCTGTTTCATTTCTCCACATGGCTGCCCGCCTGCTTGAGGTATAATGAGATGAGGAGAGACAAGCGATCCATCCTGGCCAGCCACCTCCTGCCTAACCGGATGCCTACACCATGATGGACATTATTACATCTTTTTCGGTCTAAATGGACATTATTGCATCTTTTACATTCTGTCTACATTCTGTCTATATTGTTGTTGTTGTCATGGTGACCGGTGTCGGCCAGAGGAGGATGGGCTCCCCCCCTGAGTCTTGGTTCCTCTCAAGGTTTCTTCCTCATGCAAAAACTAGGGAGTTTTTCCTTGCCACTGTCGCCCTTGGCTTGCTCACTGGGGGCTAGGACTCAGCACTTGTAAAGCTGCTTTGTGACAACAACTGTTGTAAAAAGCGCTATATAAATAAAATTTGATTGATTGATTGATTGATGTGTGCTGAGTTGGGTCCAGATTTGGAGAGACCAACACTACGAAATCTGGCAATACCTGTCCATTTACAGGTGTTAACAACCCTTGGATTCCTGGCAACTGGTTGCTTTCAGAGGGAATTAGCAGACAGGTCGAGGATATCTCAACCATCCTTAAGCTCCATGATGTCAGGCGTATTATCTGGCATAATAAAACTGACAGGTCGGTACATCAGGTTTCCTTACACTTTGAGTGAACAGGCTGACATTCAAGTGCAATTCGCAGCAGTGGCCGGTTTCCCAAATGTAATCGGAGCAATTGACTGCACTCATGTTGCCATAAGAGCACCAAGCCAGAATGAAGCTGCTTTCATCAACAGAAAGCAAATTCATTCTATAAACGTACAGGTCATATGCGATGCTACAATGACCTTAACCAACGTAGTTGCTCGATGGCCTGGTTCTACTCATGACTCATTTATTCTGAGGAACAGCAGTGTAGGAACCCGTCTTGAAAATGGAGCTGTACGGGACGGTTGGCTTCTTGGTAAGTTTAAAATGTATTATTATTTTAATTTAAGCAGTTGCCCTAGCAGTAAATGCAACATTATCTCTGATTAATTTCTTTAGGTGATAGTGGCTACCCGCTCAAGCGCTGGCTCCTCACTCCATTTCCAAACCCACAGAGCACAGAGGAGAGACGCTACAATGACGTGCACACTCTTGACACGCTCTGTTGTAGAACGCACTATTGGGCTGCTAAAAGGCCGATGACGCTGTTTAGATGCATCAGGTGGGAGACTGCTTTACAACCCAGAAAAAGTCTGCCGGATAGTGAGAGCATGTGCCGTGCTACACAACATGGCACAGCAGAATGGTCTCCCCCTGATAATGACCGACCAACAAGCAAATGACCCTGAACCAGACCCACATGTTTACCGACCTGACGCACGTAATTCAAGCAGTCAGACTGCGCGAGGACGTGATGCGTCGATTATAAATAATTGGAGAGAAAAGCTAAGGTATTTTTTAACAAGTTCTTTTAATGTACTTGACATTTCAGACAGTATCCCCTTAATCTCTTTAAGCTCATTTGTTAAATTGTCAATTGCTGTAATTGTGTTTATTTGTGTTTGTAAAACAGCCTCAGTCAGAACACGACCTCCGCTTAAAGCACGTGGTGCACTGCTGGAGGCATCCGGGCACCGGAGACACTGCTGGAGGCAACCGGGGCACCGGAGACACCGCTGGGGCCAGGTTGGCAGTCTTCAGCTGAATGACTGCTGTCCACTCCCACAGTCCTCTCTAAAAAACAGTGATGGTTAAATAATTTAATAAACCATTCTAGGAAAAAAAGTCTGATTATTGCGTCTTTATTACAACTATGTACGATTATGGATAATTTGTTTTTACCTGGTTCACCAGTGATGGGTTCATCAGCCAAGTCTGTATCGCCCTCCTTTTCAGTCACCACGCCACTTAACAGGGGTTCCCCAATTAAACATGCCATCCTCTCATGAAAAGGAGACGGAGAAAGTGTGGCCTTTCCCCCACCAGTAGCACTTGCACTCTTCCTGTGCAAAGAAATCCGTTTCTTTGCATCTACTTTCAAGTCCGACCATTTCTTTTTTACTTCTGCAACAGTGCGGCTTGTAGAGCTTACATTGTTAACAGCTGCAGCCACATGTTGCCACTCAACAAACTTGCGTTTGTTTGTCACTCCACTACTAAGGCTCCCAAACAACACATTTTTCCTTGCCTCGACCTCTGACCTTCCACTTCACATTCTCCAAATTTTCATTTTTTCGTCTTTTTCTCATCCATTATTCCGCTTCAAAAAGAATGGGGCAAGCTGACATTTAAATATTTATGAGTGATTTGCATTGACCATTTATGGGTAAAAGTGGGCGGGGCGGAGGCGGAACGTGATGCTGATTCAGCTGCGCTCAGTTTGAAGATGGTTGTGATTTATAAAGAGGAAACAACGTGCAGGTGTGCGTACGCAGGGTTTTATAAATCAGGGCCCGTATTTATCAAACTTCTTAGAGTGGAATTTTGGACTTAAGTGCTGAAAAATTCTTAGATTTGCTCCTACTCACAGAGTTAAGCGTAAGTGCCAGTTATCAAAACTCTCAAGTATAAGATTCACTCTTACTCTCCCGAAAAGTTAAGACTGCTCCAGAGGACTCATAAGTCGTTAAGAGTTGCCACTAGGGGGCTGAGATGGCACTGAGAAGACAGAGACGCGTGCGAACCTTCATTTTAGGTACACATTTAAATTTTATAGATATATAAATATGCACACAAATATGCACAATGCACAAATATGCACAATAATTAGGCATTAAGATAAGCATGGGTTAAATTTTTTTTTCTTTTTTTCGTGCAAGAGTGTAATATTCATGCTGCGATTTTCATACTTTAATTTTAAGCTTTGACTTCTGCCTTGTCAGTTATTGTATGTCATTTGGGAGTGAGTCCTCTGCCAGACTTCCTTCAGACGCTCACTTTTCCTCCGGCCATTCATGACTGGTGGTGTTTGGAAGCGCTGTCAGAGACGGAGGGACAGATGGAGAATCTGCGCTCAAGCCAGCAGGGTCGGGAGCACGAGCTTTAATACTGACAGATGCAATTATTTTATTAGCATCACAGTGTTTGTGTGCAAATCTAAATAAATTTTAAAAACATTGTCTTTGAGATATACTTTAGAATTTCATTAATGCAGGATCCATTCCACATATCACCACAGTGTCTTCCCCCATGATACGCTGCACCACCTCACAAACTGCGCTAAGAGGCTTGCCCGGTGGTCCTCCGCCTGAATGTGATTCAGTTAGAATGTATGCAGTATCCAAAATAAATCAAAGAAAACATATGAATAACAAAAGAAAGAAGGAAACAAATTTTTTATAAAGATTATTTACTAACTACGTAAATACGCTGTGTTATTTTACAAAAATCATGACTGCAACATTATTAAGTTAAATGTGAAGGTATTTCAACATTTTCTGAATTTTATCTTGACATTTCTCAGGAAATATTCTTGAACATGAAATCCGATCCAGTGATTGGTTCTTGCAGGGAGTTTTGAAACGAAGTCATCCAGGATCAGCTTTGCGGTACAGCCAGGTGTCGTAAATCAGCTCTGAGACTGACACTTACGAATTGCTCCTACACTTCGCTTAAAGTGAGACTGAGAGGCTTGATAACTAACTTTTAGTCTCAGCTTTTAACTAAGAATTATTTTAGACATAAGTCAATTCTTAGCAGCTTTCTTAGGAGTAATTCTAAGAAGTTTGATAAATACGGGCCCAGAATTTTTGTGCGCACGCAATTTCCTGGTTTTGAGCACACGTACATTTTCACTCCTGGTGCCTGGTGCTGAGGTGAGGGAGTATTGGTGAATCACATCTAGCTCTGGGGAGAAGTCATGCAAGCTAGCCGGAGCAATGTTGGGTTTATAATGTTTGGGAGTTGTCTTGGCCTCGCTGAAGGTAGCTATCCAAGCAGCTAAACAGAGATTCAGAAACTCCACAGAAGCAGATTCTTTCTTGTGATTTTTACTGAATCTTTTTTTGTGAAACTGAAATACAAACATACAAACGTACATCAGAAATAGTAAAAGTAGACACTAGCCACTGTAGCTAAGCTCGATGTGTTCGCCACATCATAAAAAAGGAAAAAACTTAGTTCCTTTCCCTTCTCCGTTTTCAACCCACCAACATTGATGTATGAACAAAATACTTACAGACGTTGCTTAAACAACACGGAAGCATTAACTGTAGCAAATGAGGAGCGGCGGACAAGGCAGCTGTCTCTGCTGCAGGTAAGGTCAAAACTGAAACTAAACTTCCCGTTCAACTGAGCTGTCGAAATAAAAGTCTCTCAGGTTGTTTTTATAAGAGTAATGATAGCAAAGTAGGTATATTAGTCTAACCAGAAATGCAACCAATAAAAAATTGCATAAAAGAAAATGTTATAATGCAAAACATGACAGGAGTGTTCTGACCACGATTTTGACCTTCAGCCTGGCCACCTGCAACAGGGGATGAGCTGGACACAGTATATGATTTCTCTGCCATTTCCTGCTATCTGAGCCAGTGCTGGGGATAACACCTGCTGCAGTTATTTTGTTTGGTTTTCTAATAAAACCTGCAGCCACACAGGTGGCTGATCCATCTGGCTGGGCACAATAGCTTGTGCCCCTCCTTGTGAGAGCAGTTCCTTCTCCATTGTTTTTAATTTATTTTTATTTATTTTTAAATTTATTTTATCTTTTTTTAAAGTGCTTGCAGTCAGTTCCGCTTATTTCCTCCTTTGTGTCGTCTCTCCGACTTATTTTCTATGCTTTCATTGCTACTTAGCGCGGGAGTGAATGGCGGGGTCACGTGACCTGACAAACGCGGCTAAGTGTGTATGGATTGGCCTCACACGCAGTGTTGCCAACTTAGCGACTTTGTCGCTATATTTAGCGACTTTTCAGACCCTCTAGCGACTTTTTTGTAGTAAAAAGCGACTAGCGACAAATCTAGCGACTTTTTGTGGTGTTATTGGAGACTTTTGGAGACTATGAACAAACACGCTCTTTAGTTGCTGTCCTCTGGGCCGTGAGCCCCAGCGGGTGCTGCCGTGAGCCCCGCCCACAACACTTAGTGCAGTCTCACACTCAGAGCAGACCCTCACCACTCCACGTCCACACTGCAAATGAACTGCGCATGCCCAAAGCTACCGCCGACGGGGATGTAAATATAAATGCTTTAGTCTTCAGTGAGACACGAAAAGAAATCACTGCATTTAACTCACACAGTCTAGACTTTTGGAGACTCTGAACAAACACGCTCTTTAGTTGCTGTCCTCTGGGCCGTGAGCCCCGCCCACAACACTCAGTGCAGTCTCACTGTGCGTTCACACCGAAAGCGATAAAATCGCTCTCCGTTGCCGAGTCGCCAGCATAGCGTCGCGTGGGGGCGTGTCCAACATCACGCCGGCATGCAGCACGTGACAGATATGCAAATCACGTTTTTAAAGCAGGACGCAGTATTTATTTATTTTAATCCAGAGCCGGAGTGGCTAATCGGGAGATTCAGGAGGATTCCCGATGGGCCGGCTCATGTCAATCTCTTGTTTGGGCCGATTGGGAGGGAAAAATAATTTTGGGCCGGATTTGGGCATGAAACTCCCGGACTGAAAAAGTGGCCCACTCCGGCCCTGTTTTAATCTATTGATGACAGGACACACGATTATAAAGGAGTGCGTGTATAAAACAAAGTGTGTGTATAAAACACATATAGTATATAAATCTAAAATGTTTATGTAATTTTTTTACTTTTTACCCCAGACCCGAAGATCAAACAGGAATAAAAAAAAAATCATAACCAATATGCTAATTTATTGCAGATGTTTTTTAACAAATGAACAGTATTCCCTCCAAAAATAAACATTTTGTACTGTAAACAAACAGGGACACATCGTTAAGTGCGGGACATCCAGAGACAGCCACTATCAATCTCTCCTCCATTTTGCAATCGGAACAAATAATCAGTAGGAACCAAAGTCAGAGGTGCGGTTTCGGAGGAGGGTGCAAACATACTTTCTGATTGGTAGTCGCCGCCGCGCGTCACTGCTTATTTGCATAAAGTTGAGCCAAGCTCAACTTTTTTCGCGTCGCTCGATTCGCTCACTTCGCATCGCTCACGGTCGCGTTGCTGGGTGCCACTCACTCTCATTGAAAATGAATGACTTCCGGTCGCCGTGTCGCTCTCGTCGCTTTCGGTGTGAACCATTGTCAATGGTGTGAACGCACGGCCACACTCAGAGCAGATCCTCACCGCTCCACGTCCACACTGCACATGAACTGCGCATGCCCAAAGCTGCCGCCGACGGGGATGTAAATATAAATGCTTTAGTCTTCAGTGAGACACGAAAAGAAATCACTGCATTTAACTCACACAGTCTCAGTCATTCTTCACCTCATTCACCACGTAGCCGGTCACTCGACTCGTCCACAGTGTGTGCGTCTCTGTGAAAGCTTAACATCTAGCTAACTTGCTCATCATGTCTCACTCTAAACTCTATTCTCAAAAATACAGGAAAGAGTGGGAATCAAATCCTGAATTTAAAGGCTGGCTGAAGCTGTATTAGAGATAATACACGGGCATACTGCCTGTATTGTAAGCAGTGATGGCTAAGTTACCTTGAAAAAGTAATCCGATTACTGATTACTGATTACTCCTTTTAAAAGTAACTTACGTTACTGATTACTTGATTTTAAAAGTAACTACGTTAGATTACAAGTTACTTTAGTAGTTACATTCAGCAGCAAAATTAATTTTGTGAGTATTGTGTCACCCCCCCAGTGTCACTTAAAGGGCAAGACTCGCCGTGAGGAGTAGTAGTCACTACAGTATCTCCTGACATTACGTTTGTGTAGCTGCGCGGTATTATTTGTAAATTTATTTGTAAACATAATACAAGTGAACTGTTCAGTCAGACAGCTTGAAATACCATTACAATTTCAAGCATTTTAAAGTAGGCGACGTTAGTCAAAATTCCAGCACTTTTCAAACGTGGAACACAAAGCAACATTAAAATTCTTCAGGTAAATGTTCATTCCCCTGTTTTTGAGCTGTATTTCTTTATACTACCACATATCGTTACGGGAGGACACTGCAAAAAATGACTTGTAATACGCGCTCGCGCTCTCACAGGGTTGCGCGCAGCGTGCGGAGTCGAGCGCTACGGTCAGACGCAAAAGTAGAACTGATCCAAGAAGAAAGGAAAAATATATATTTTTACTAGGGAAAATAAAAATAGTAACGCAGTTATTTGGATAAGTAACTTTAATCTGATTACTTGACTGGAAATAGTAGCGTGTTATATTACTTGTTACCAAAAAAAGGGGTAAGATTAGAGTAACGCGTTACTAAGTAACGCGTTACTGACATCACTGATTGTAAGGTTGATTTCTATGCCAACTAGTTCCTGCTAACTGCTACTCATATACTAACATTTAACAACACAGCAAAAAACTATTTATGTAATTTACGTCAAAATTATTTATACAAAGCATTAAAGTCATGTAGTTCTTTTGAGAAGTGACTGCCTATTTCAAAGGCAACAGCTGTTGTTCATTTGTAGTTCCAACATATTTATGGTGTTTTACTCATTTTCTTCTCTCCCAACGTTATTCCTTTACAGCTTCAAAAACATGTATTATGCAAATTAGGTGATGACGTCATTTAGCGACTTCTAGCGACTTTTAGGACAACCAATAGCGACTTTCCTTACTGAGGAGTTGGCAACAGTGCTTGTCAGAGACAAAGGTCCGTTAAAAACTACTTTTAACTTATTTTTACTTATTATTTTGTGCTGGGATTGTAGGGTGCTCAAACAAAAGTTAGATATGTCTATGCCACTTCTGTTTAATCACGTGAATCAGAATTCCTGTAAGAGGTGGAGTTGAGTTTTCCCCCCAAGTAACCCAGTTTAGAGGCGCCAGTGGTAATCGATGGAATCTCAGATTTTTAAAGAATAAAAAACCCGTTTTATTATATTTAACCTTGGTATCAGACACGCTTTGAGCACGATAACGTCGGTTCAGGTCAGTGCGTCACGTTCATGCATTCCTGAAAACGGAATTTATAACAATTGCGAAAATTTGAGCTGTCGTTGCTGCTGTCGTTATGGGAAATACTCATGTGGTGGACAACATGTCTGTCCCCGAATTCGTCAATTTAGTTCAGTCAGTTGGAATAATATCCGATGTTGGTATCGACGCAACTTTAATAAAGTATTCAGGAACGGAATCAGCAGCAGTATTACGTGAGTACTCCAACCATCTACGCGCCCTCAGCACTGCCAGTGGCTACGTGGACAAACTGGGTTCTACTTTGATCAGCTACAGTGGCGCAGTTAATGCCGTGGGATTAGGGGCTCTGGTCATCTCCTTCATGCTGGACCTGGCGATGCGTCCTGCAGAGACGGACAGCGGCGACACCCTGAACATGTTACGGCGAGTGTTTGCGGAGGAGAAGGCGTCGGACGTGAGAGACTCTATGCACGAGTATATGAAACGACTCGGGATGCATTTGCGCGATCCGGTGAGGGCGCTAGAAGACACTGAACGTCTTGAGAAACAGTTAAGCGGCCAGCTGACCCGTCTCAGAAACTCCATGTTGCACGACAACCAGATGAGCTCGCGCTCCATGAAGCACTGGGTGAACGGCGCAGCGTTCCACTCTCAGATGCTCGTGCACGCGGCCCGACTGAAGACGACCAGCACCAACTCGGACTTTGATGCTTACCTGAACTCTGTTAGCGCTGTGGTTGACATGTACCGAAACGATCTACGAGATCTGTTAAATAAGTACAAGGACTACAAACGGGCTACGATAACAGCCGATAGTCCGGGTGGTCCTTGTGTTAAATATGGGACTTGCCATTCAAAATGCACAATGACAGATGAAGAGACTGGAATCTCTCTCAAGTTTCGTTATACGGAAACGTGGAGTCGACGGGCAGCATGTCATTTTCACACCGACTATATGAACTATCTTTTTACTGACTGGAGCCCAATCAAAGAGCTGAACGAGTATTTCAACAACCTTAAGGACAACACGAGGGAACTCATAAAACAACATGATACTTTCAACGTGTGAAACCTGAACACGTGTAGGGAGCAGGTAAAACAGTAACTAAAGTAAAACTGAGTTGTAAACATTAAAGTGGAAGTGTGTGTAACAGCAGTGTTAAATGTGTGTTTGGGGATATGTGTTGTCAAAGATGGAGTGTGTGGGGGATTGTAGCCTATATGTGATGTAGGTAGATGTGTGTGTAGTGCTGTCTAGTGTGTTGTACTCGCATACTATACAGGGAAATGTGATGTAATATTGGGATCCATATCAGGCACATGAATAATAACCATTCCAACATTTATTTTTCAACATAAAATGTTCTTATGTATACAATTAACTAATTATATTTACTGGATTTTATTATGAAATGTTGTTCTTTAGTGAGGAATAATTGAATATTGAATTCAGAATTGAAATCGTACAATAAAACGCTGAATAATACTCTCTGTGAAGTCTGTTGAATCACTCTTGATGGATAAATCAGGGCAGTCATGGCCTAGTGGTTAGGGAACTGGTCTTGTGACCGGAGGGTCGTGGGTTCGATTCCCAGACCTGAGGCCATGACAGAGGTGCCCCTGAGCAAGGCCCATAACCCTCAGTTGCTCACTTGTATAAAAAATGAGATAAAAATGTAAGTCGCTCTGGATAAGGGCATCTGCCAAATGCCATAAATGTGTTTATTTCAAACTTATTTTAACATAATGAGCACAGGTAACACTGCCATGTGTGCATGAGAAGTGCAGTGTACTGTATATATGTGTACATAAGTTTGGGTGTCTTGTGTATTCATTGTTACTTAGAAGTGACTCTCAGAACAGAAACGGTGGAAATTGTCAGTGAATGCATGATTTGAAAGTGATTGCTTAATTATTATTTTCATGGTTAATCGTTATTACACTTTTTTTGCATGATTTGTTCATTATTATTCTTATCCATAAAGTCAAGGGAGAGTATAATGTGTTTTGTAATGCCACATTGTAATGTATCTTTAAATTGATCTCTAACTTGATTGATCTCTAATTGTTTTATTAAAAGTTTGATTTTAATAACATTATTGTGTGTCATGCAGTGTCCATATTTCATGCAGAAATCTAATCAAATATTTGTGGCAGTGTCCAAAAATATTTTTAGATTGTTGACTGATAGCCTACATGAAAATATTGCTCGAACTAAATTCAAGTGTGAAAAAAAGATTATGCATACCATTGTGTACAGTGGTGTAATGGAGTTCTGTGTATTTGGGACAAGTGTTAGGTTTGTGTATACATAACCACATAAAGATTTGTCTGTAACACTTTTGTGCAGTATGTGCAGAGATTCTTTTAATGTCTCTCTTCTAGGGATGTGGAGATTCACCGATTCACATCGGTGAATCGGTACACATGTCTGCGATTCGACTGCACCGGTAGATTCAACGTGCATCGGGTTTAATTTGCGGGCGAATTCACGATGCATCTCCCCTAGCCTTTTTGCATCGGCAAATACCATGATTAAATTGGGTATTTTGTTTTCCAGTATCTATTCCTTATTCTAACATTTTCAGAGGCAACATATATATATTTTTAATTGATTTCTGACGCAAACACGCAGACGTACACAACAATGATGGAGGGAAACGAGAGCATTAGCAACGACAAAGATATTTAATGCACCAAAAAAGACACACAAATCAAACTATTTGGCACTATTTCGGGTTTTTAAGCGATGTGGTCAACTTGACAAGACACACGCAATCTGCAAACAATGCCGTGGGGCTAAATACGTTAGTAGCACAACGAACCTGGCAACACACATGAAAAGACAGCACGGTGTGGACATCTCTGTGGCCGCTACCCCCTCGTAAGTCTAGCAGACAGTAGTGTTGCAGATCATAATATTCACTATGTTAATAGAGAGTAAAGTAGAATTGTGCTATTGAGTTAAGAAAACTGATGGGTTAGGCCAATACATCCTCAAACGTCAACTAACTGTATTGAATGATCACTTATCAAACCGAATCCTCATATAATAAGTCATATCGTTACCAATCATTTTTGAATCGCATCATATCGTGAACAGGAGTGATTTGTATCGCATCATATCGACAAGGGGTTTCAGAGTATCGCAGTTATATCGCATCGGTGGCAGTGTATGGAGATGTGTATCGAATCCAGCTTAGTGGTGAAGATATAGGCTACATCGCTACTCTCTTCTGCAACAAGACTCGCGAGCGTAAACATGCAACTGGCGAGCGTAAATGTGACAGTCGCGAGCACAGAAAGCCGAATTCCGTGTTCATTTGTGTTCAACCGTTTTTGTTCACGCTCGAGTGTTTTTTTTCCTTCTCGATATTATGGTGGTGCTCGCGCGACAATCACATTTACTTCGTCTCTTCTTTTCCACGAGTTTTGAAAAGGGGCGTTTTTGGAACTTTGAGGGCGGGCTCATATGGAGTGAGATTACTGTCTTTAATATGAGAGCGCAATGATAAGGTTAAATCGAGCAAGTAAGACCGAGCACGCAAAAACAGTGACAGCGAGCGCAGAGAAACAAGAATTGAACAGTTAAGTGCGCTCACTTCTCTGTTTTCAGCGCACGTTTCAGTTTTTTTGCTCGCTTCTAAAATTTCGGCTTGCTTCATGATTACAAGTGTAAATACGTCACAGATCAAGGCTTGGTAGATGATGGCATTCATCTCAATATCACAAACGTTACTCACAAATCTACGTTCTTTCATCCACAAACCTAACCTTGTCCTCAAAGCCTTTAACATAATACCACACTGCTACTATAAACTTTGAAATGTGTTCGAAAATTACAATTTAAAAGAGTTTAGCTCAAGTAAAATTTTCGTGCTATATTCTTCACACCTGAAACTACATTTTCTGCATGAGAAACCACACAAACACATATAAAGAAATAATTCTAAACAAACTTATTTTAATAAATGCATGAAGATAATTATGACCAATCGTGCAAATAAAGTATAAAAATGACCAATCATGCAAAAAGTATAATGATCAACAGGGCCGGAGTGGGACACTTTTTCAGCCCGGGAGTTTCATGCCCAAATCCGGCCCAAAATTATTTTTCCCTCCCAATCGGCCCAAACTAGAGACTGACATGAGCCGGCCCATCGGGAATCCTCCCGAATCTCCCGATTAGCCACTCCGGCTCTGATGATCAATATCAGAATAAATGACAATCATTTGCTTTACTTCAAATCATCTGATGTTCTGCGTTCCTGTTGAGTAGCACTCCTAAGTATTTAATGTATACACAAGATACCCACACTTATCTAGGCAGACACACTGCACTCCTCTAACACGGATGGCTGTGTTAACTGTGCTAATCATTTTGAAATAAGTGAAATAAACACATTTATTGACAGAAAGTGTGATTCAGAAGATATAAAGTTATCAAGCAGTATATTTTTATTATTTCAATATTCAATTATTTCTCACTAATCACATAAAATGGCTTAATAAGTAAATCAAATCAAGCGAATAAAAGTAAAGTTAGTTTTAATTATTTTCTTTATGAACACAGTCCCATATGGAATACAAATACATACGGAATACAGGCCCATATGGAATACAGGCCCATATGGAATATAGGCCCATACGGAACACAGCCCCATATGGAACACAGGCCCATATTGAATACAGGCCCGTATGGAATACGGGTACATATGGAATACAAGCGCATATGAAATAGAGGCATAAACAGGATACAGGCAGACAGTGAATGTAAGTGACTCTTCTCCAGTGCCCAGTGTATTGAAGGAGCTTCCACTTGGTCTCATGTCTCTGTTAGACCTCCATCAGTTCAGTGTAGTCTGAGAGTTGGACCTTGAGATATGAGAACATGTTTTTATGCAAATGATGGAATGATTATTATTCATGTGCTTTGAGCTGTCTATGATTCACAATATTACATAATCACAAGGATTTTATAGTCTGCTAGTACAACACACTCACCATACAGCACCACACAAATCTACCTAGATCAGTCCTACAAACACTCCATCTTTTACTTCACATATCTCTACACACATTTAACACTGCTGTTACACACACTTCCACTTTAATGTTTACAACTCAGTTTTACTTTACAGTTACTGTTTTACCTGCTCCCTACACGTGTTCAGCTTTCACACGTTGAAAGTATCATGTTGTTTTATGAGCTCCCTCGTGTTGTCCTTAAGGTTGGTGAAATACTCGTTCAGCTCTTTGATCTGGTTCCAATCAGTAAACATGTAGTTGACATAGTCAGTGAACAAGCCATAACAATTAGGCGTAAACTCCCAGAAATTTATATAATAAAGAAAATTCAGAGACGTTTTAGTCTCATCATCTTTCATTTCGCATTTCACATCTTTACATCCATATTTAACACAAGAATAACGGAGAGGTTCATCCATCAATATCGTAGACCGTTTGTAGTCCTTGTACTTATTTAACAGATCTCGTAGATCGTTTCGGTACATGTCAACCGCAGCCCTAACAGAGTTCAGGTAAACATCAAAGTCCGAGTTGGTGCTGGTCGTCTTCAGTCGGGCCGCGTGCACGAGCATCTGAGAGTGGAACGCTGCGCCGTTCACCCAGTGCTTCATGGAGCGCGAGCTCATCTGGTTGTCGTGCAACATGGAGTTCCTGAGACGGGTCAGCTGGCCGCTTAACTGTTTCTCAAGACGTTCGGTGTCTTCTAGCGCCTTCACCGGATCGCGCAAATGCATCCCGAGTCGTTTCATATACTCGTGCATAGAGTCTCTCACGTCCGACGCCTTCTCCTCCGCAAACACGCGCCGTAACATGTTCAGGGTGTCGCCGCTGTCCGTCGCTGCAGGACGCATCGCCAGGTCCAGCATGAAGGAGATGACCAGAGCCGCTAATCCCACGGAGTTAACTGCGCCACTGTAGCTGATCAAAGTAGAACCCAGTTTGTCCACGTAGCCATTGGCAGTGCTGAGGATGCGTAGATGGTTGGAGTACTCACGTAATACTGCTGCTGAATCCGTTCCTGAATACTTTATTAAAGTGGCGTCTATGCCAATATCGGGCATCATATCAACTGACTGAGCTAATCTGAATAACCCCGCGGTAGAGACATCGTCCAACTCATGAGAAGTGCTCGTGCCCATAATGACAGCTGCAACGAAAGCTCAAAATTCCCTTTTTGTTATAAGTTCCGAATCAAGAACAATCTGAACTAGTCTGACCCGACGTTCTCGTGCTCGGAGTCTGATGCCAAGATTAAATAGCATTGAGAGGATCTCATTTCAGTAGCTGGTTGTTGGGGCACATTCTCCTAACTACACACGCCCACCCAAACGTCTCAGATAACAAGGAAAACACGGCTTCTTAAAATACGTTTTAATTGTATTTTCATCTTATAAACATCTAACAAACTTTGGGAAGCTTCAGGACGATGGAAGATTATCTAAATTTTTCTGTGTGTACTTAAGTTTAGCAGCAAAGGTCCTTAAAGAATGATACAATGTGTAACGTGGCTTGTCTTGCGCAATACTGGGGAGGTCACTTGCTGCAGAGATCGGGGCTGTATTCGAAATAGCATACTACATACTAGATACTGCATACTGCACTCAATATATACTGGATACTGCATACTGGTCGTCGTAGTAGTATGCAGTGCAGTTTCTATGGAGTGATTTTTGTTTCAAAAGTTCCACAGAAGCAAAAGTAAATCTGCATGAAAAATTCTTAGCATCAAGAGTAGAAAGTATATGTTATGAATGCAAAACCGAAAAATATATATCAGAAGTATATTTTTAAAATATAATTGGTTATTTGAAACTTATTTTCGTTTGCATTTTGACAAGTTTTTGGTTCCATTGTTTTTGTTTTTTTGGATTTTCCCAGTAAGGTCTTTTGCTTCTGGAATCTCTCTTTGCTTCTGCTTCGTTTTTTGCTTCTGACGTGTGGGAGGGTCTTAGATGAAGGCGTTCCTCTGCAATCTCCATTGGTCACTTATTCCGGACTGAAACAGAGCTCTGAACAGTAGGAGTTGTAGCCCAGATGTTACTGTGCCGTCCCTCTGTGTTCTGTCACACTAATAACGGAAGAATGGCACAGCGGCTCGTGTCCCGGTACACACAGCAGAACAGCGGCTCGTGTCCCGGTACACACAGCAGAACATCGGCATATGGTCAATGTTATAAAAAATTGTTTTGTTTTATTTATGGGACATACACACTGTGTTTATGACGATCTTTTAAAGAGACATGGATAATGGACAAGCTGTTGTACTTTGCCCTGTAGGTCACCTTCTGTACCGTATATTCTTGTGTTTTCACCTGCTCTGCTCACCTTTTAGCTCAAGGAAGAAGAGGTTATTAGCTAACAATATAGCTCAGTATAGGTGATTTCTCAGTTTAACTAGATAATTTAAACCTCAAGTTATGGTTGTGCAATGAGCTGAGGAACATTCCTTTAGGACAACCCTGAACTTGAATGAGTTTAAGTTAACTGTCTAAATCAGTAATCCTGTTTTGTACCTCCAGGTTTTGGTTTTCGCACTTATAGCGCATCCCACTATGGATAATAAATACGGCCCGCTACCACCCTTGTCTCCTGCTCATGTCAAAGTCAAAGTCAAAGTCAAATTTATTTATATAGCGCTTTTCACAACACACGTTGTCACAAAGCAGCTTTACAATCGTATGGGTCCAGATCCCTAATGAGCAAGCCAAAGGCGACAGTGGCGAGGAAAAACTCCCTATAGGGTGGGGATTAGGAAGAAACCTCGGGAGGACCAAGACTCAAAAGGGAACCCATCCTCCATTGGGCGGCCCGTTAGCACAAGTCCGTGGTCGCAGGGTGGTTCCACAGTTCCACAGCAACAGTCAAGGCTCCTGTTCCCCGGCCAAGCAGCCTCAGTCCCCTCGGTGCAGGCGGTGGGCTTCAGGTGGTGGGCCTCAGGCGGGCCAGCATCAGCTTGTGTCTGCAGCATCACAAGTACAGTAAAATAAGACAAAAAATAAAGTGTTGTGAATAAATGAACTTTATACAGGCATTTTCAAATTATGTCAAATAATAATATGATAAAGAAGAGGAATGGAAAAAACCATACAAACAAACAAAAACTGCCTTTTATAATCTTCAAACAATGACGCCTGAAGTAGACAAAGATAGCTCTCCTTGGTACCGGTTAAAACCTTCATGCATGCGCAGTATCACTAGTCACCTGCAGTGGTAGTAGACATAAAATCATTAGCAGTTAAACAAAACATTTAGCAGGGCAGTGTTAGAGTACTGTTAATATATGACAAAAGATAAGAAAAGAAACCATATTTGTAATCCCTCAGTGCAGAGAAATGGAAAAAGGCTTTTCTTATTGGGTCATGAGGGACTCTGCAGCCGCTTAAATCTTCCATGATTGAAAGGGCCCGGCCAATCGCTGTGTGGTTCTGTAAATTAGAAGTAAATTGCATCATTTTAAAGGACAAACTAACTAAAAACAAAATACACAGTATTCTCTAGTTACATTGCTCTCCTACCTTGAGTGCAGCTGTTAAGGTAAGACAGAGCTGGGTGGTCAGGAAGACTTTGTTGTTATAATTGTGAAATCCAGATGTATACTCCTGAAATCTAACTGCTGTTTTGCAGACTGGGCATTCCTTAACATACACATGGATTGCTAAAAAGACGGTGGTTTTGCCAAAGTTGTCATATAATACTAGTTACATTGTGAAAACTTACAAATAACCACAATTACATCTAATCATACAAACCTTTGGTGACAGAACAAAGTCCATACACAACTGCTTCTTTGGTAAACAGTTTAGGAGGTGAGAGCTCAGGTGGAGTAGGTCCAGGGCAGTAAGGACAGATGGTTTCAAGTGTTTCAAACTTCTTGGGTACCTCCCTAACCACACAGAAATCCCCAGAAAGCTCTTCAGGAATCCTTTTATGCTAATGTCTTATGAGTCTAGATGCCCTTTAGTTTCTTTTGAAGTTGTCTCATATTGCTCATCCACTTCATATCACTGTCAGTATCATCAAAGTACATAAGCAAGTCTTGGTGTTCTTGGAAAGTCGCACAAGTAACGATGAACACATCGGGAGGGATTACTTGTGCCTTTGCACCGGCAACTCCATTGACCAATTCCAGTATCAAAAGTGACCCGGGTTCTACACTGTAAAAAACAGAACTTAAAATTGCTCGCCTTACTATGATTTTTAGTTTAGCTGAGCCAAAAATAATTAATTGCACTATAAACTATAACAAAGTAATTGGACCAGCTTACTTGAGTTTCTTGTTAAAAGTTGATCTGACTTTACAACCTGCATTGTCAAAATATACAAATTGTAGTTGAACCCTAGTTAAGGCCAGGCCAACTCCTCTGCGCATGCTCAATTTGACTCCTTAGTTGAGAACGGGGCGGGGTTTGTGATTTCATTTTGAAATCGATTTCACCTGCGGCAAGCAGTGACCTACGCTACTCTGAACTGAATATTAACGTCCAAATGTGTTTTGTCATTTGTCTTATATGACCCAACTTCGGTTAGCTATTCTTATTATTGAATTTAGAGATTTATGTACATGTGAAATAACATTATTCATTCATTAATTCAAGATATTGTAGCGTCGGGCCAATGGGGGGAGCCAGAGTGTGACGTCATTACCCATGAGCCCTTGCGGCTCCAGCCCTGTTATGCATATTATGTGGTGTTTATGTCCGTATAGTGTTATTAATGATTATTAATTGTGTATTATTAGTCAAGTCACCCCGGTCCATTTTTTAATGTACATGTGCATTATCTGAGTTCCCCCTCCATGTATGTGTAACGTTGCCGTCTTCATGACCTCCCCCTGTGTTTCATGTGCAAGGCCAAGCTACTCGAGGCCTTGAGTTTAATATAATTGTGCCTGTGAGTGCTAATTTTCTTGCGAGGTGAGAATAAAGCCTCTGTTCTTGATAAGAATGGACCACGCCACAATATAATAGGTTGGCACAACTTAAAAAAAATTGGAACTCTAGGTATGTAAAACTTACATTTTGAGGTTCATATACATGGGCAAGATAAATTATCTGAACAAGATATAGTAAGTTAGCATAACTTGAATCATTTGGAATTATTTGTAGGCAATACTTAAAATCTGAAGTTTATATACCTGTGAAAAATAAATAATTGGAACAAGAAATAATAAGTTGGCTCAACTGAGTGAATTTCTTAAAAACTTAAGAGTTTGAGTTGGGATCAAAACTCAAAAATCGAGTGCAGTAAGTTGCCTTGAAATTTTGAGTTTTCTCAACTTTTTCGTTTTTACAGTGTACCAAATCTGCACCAATTGTCACTTTCTCCTGTGTACACAGAAAAGTGCACATACCTTTTTGAAAATCCAAAGTCACCATTAAACACAGGATAGACACAACATGATCTTTCTTTGCAGGCATGATTGTTTAATTTCAAGCCTTTATCCATCATGTTTTGAAGGCAATCTTCCTTAAGTGCAGCTGGAGGAGTATGAACAGCTGCTGTCTGAACTCTGCAGAGATGAAGACATTCTCTGCCTGGCCTTCCACTTCTTTCTGTCATATCCATGTACTGCTTACAATTGTCATATCAGTTTCACAAGCAATTACTTGATTTTTTATGGATTTCATGACATGGATGGGAACACGAACTCCAGTTTTGTCCTTGGCAGTAAAGAAGATCCCCCTCTCTTCATCAATGCAAAATATGGGTTCTGTCACACTTGCATGGATTACATTTTGATGCCGTCTGAAATTGTATTCACTTGCAAATGTGACATGGCATGTTTGACATTTCAGTGTACTCTTAGATTCTTCATGTATGGTCTGTTCTTGTTGCTTTGACTTTTGACTTTTGTTCTGATGGTTCTAACAGAGAATAAATCACACATAATGGATTAATTAAAGGGAAGTATGTCACATAGCAAAAAAGTGAAGCCATAGTAATGCTTTAGCATTGGTGAATGAACAATGGGACAGGTGTTCTATGGAGTGATAAAACACTATCTGTCAGAACGGGAGATGTAGGGGACGGAATCTCCCGCGGTTGTTTTATGATGGCGAACCCAAGCGCCTTGTCCATACACTGAATAATCGCACGAGCGCGAGGGAACAAAGACTCGGCGCGCTGGGTATTCAGTGCTGACGTAGAGGGAGAAACTGAAAGTAATCGCGGAGAAACTCGACGCGTGTAACGGGGGAAAACAGAAAACAATCGCGGAATACTCAACGCGAGGAACGGGGGAAAACAGAGAACAATCGCGGAATAACTCAACACACAGAAAACCAAAAGGAAAAAACAAGGACGCCAGGGAAGGTAGCTGGCTAGCTGGCAAACGCCGCGAGGAACAAAAAACCCTTCCCAAAACCAAAACCAAACGGACAGGAAGAATAACAGCGGGAGGAAAACTTGAGAGAGGCCAGGGAGCGGCGCAGGAGGTAAGTACTCGAATGGACAGGAATACAAACAAAACAACTGAAACGAACAAGAGGCAGGGTGGCGAGACACCGAGCAGAGACAACAGAGAAATGGCGTGAGGTTGACGACATGAAGCAGACAACTCAGCGGTGAGGCACTGCGTCTGTCATCCTTATAAAGATGGGATGACAGGTGAAAGCCATTACCGCTGATTTGTCTGAGGTCTGACTCGCGGGCTCCTCCTGGTGGCAACCGGAGGGGCCGCCCTGGGACCAGCCCTGACAGAGCCCCCCCCTCTAGGCCCGAGACCCTGCGGGCCCAGGGCGACAGCCCTGTCCCGGCGAAAGTTCCGGATCAGGGTCTGGTCCAGGACCCGGCTGGCCGGAACCCAGGAGCGGTCAGCCGGACCGCACCCCTGCCAATCAACCAAGAATTGCTCCCGGCCCCGAACCTGACGGACGTCCAACAACCGGCGGACGGTGTAGGCCGGACCCCCACCGACTGTATGGGGGGCAGGCGGCGTTGCAGCGCGGGGAAGGCGGCACAGAACCGGCCGAAGCTGCGAGGCGTGGAACACGGGGTGCACCCGGAGGGACGAAGGAAGGGACAGGCGGTAAGACACCGGATTGACCCGCCGCTCAACCTTAAAGGGGCCCAGAAAGCGTGGCGCCAGCTTCCGGGTCCCACCACGAACCGGCAGGTCCCTGGACGACAGCCACACCCGTTGTCCAGGACGAAAAGACAAGGCCGGAAGGCGATGCCTGTCAGCACAGCGCTTGTGGCCAGCCGAGGCCTTAAGCAGGGCCCTGCGGGCCCGCCGCCAGGTGGACCTGCAGCGGCGAACCAGGGCTCTGGCTTTAGGCACCGCCACATCCCCCTCCTGATCAGCGAACATGGGCGGAGCATAGCCGTAAAGGCACTCGAAGGGCGACATGCCCAAGGACGAGTGCCAGAGGGTGTTGTGGGCATACTCCGCCCACATGAGCTGGTCGGACCAGGAGGCTGGATTGGAGGAGGCCAGGCATCGGAGCATCTGCTCAAGGTCCTGATTCACCCGCTCCGTCTGGCCGTTGCTCTGGGGGTGAAACCCAGAGGAGAGGCTGGCCCTGGCACCCAGGAGTTTAAGAAAAGCGCCCCAAAAACGGCTCGTGAACTGTGGCCCACGGTCGGAAACCACGTCCACAGGGAAGCCATGAGCACGCACAATGTGTTGCAGGAAGACGGAGGCCGTTTGGCGAGCAGAGGGGAGCTTAGGCAGTGCTATAAACTTAGCAGATTTAGAAAAGCGGTCCACAATGACCAGTATAGCCGTGTTGCCCCGAGAAGGGGGCAACCCGGTCACGAAGTCCATGGAGATGTGCGACCATGGACGAGAAGGAACCGGAAGCGGGTGGAGCAGCCCTGTGGGCTTGGTATGAGGGGTCTTTCCCTGAGCGCACACCGCGCAAGCAGCCACAAAACTGCCAACAGATCGGTCCATGTTGGGCCACCAAAAACGACGCTTGAGTAGTTCAAGGGTGCGCCGAGCACCTGGGTGGGCGGCAAATGGTGAGGCATGAGCCCACTTCATGACCTGCACGCACCCGGGCCGGAACGTAGAGCCGCCCCACTGGCCCTCCCCCAGGATCTGGATCCCTTGTCAAGGCCCGTTTAACGGTGGCCTCAATGTCCCACTGGACAGGAGTTACGATCTTGGCAGGGGGAATCACAGTCCCTGGGCCTGAGGGAACGGAGGGCGGTTCCCATATGCGAGAGAGGGCATCGGGCTTAGTGTTCTTGGACCCGGGCCGATACGACAAGGTGAACTCGAACCGCTCAAAGAAGAGCGACCACCTTGCCTGCCTAGGATTAAGCCGTTTGGCCTGCTGGAGGTATGCCAAGTTCTTGTGGTCTGTCCAGACCACAAAAGGGTGTTTGGCACCCTCCAGCCAATGCCTCCACTCCTCAAGGGCCAATTTGACAGTCAGGAGCTCCTTATCGCCCACGTCGTAGTTGCGCTCGGGCGGAGTAAGACGGTGGGAGTAGAGGCGCAGGGGTGGAGTTTAGGAGGGCTCCCCGACCGTTGGGACAGGATGGCCCCCACTCCCACTTCAGAGGCATCGACCTCCACAACAAAGGGGAGGTCGGGATCCGGCATACGAAGCACGGGGGCAGAAACAAACCTTCCTTTGAGGTCGTCGAACGCGGCCTGGGCCTGAGGGGTCCAATTGAAACCCCTAAGGGTCTTGCTGGTGAGCGCAGATAGGGGGGCTGCCACAGAATCGTAATCCTTGATGAACCGGCAGTAGAAGTTGGCAAACCCCAAGAAGCGCTGAACCTGCCTGACCGATGTGGGCACCGGCCAGGAGGCCACTGCTCTGGTTTTAGCCGGTTCCATGGCCAATTTGCCCTTGGAAACACGGAAACCAAGGAACGAGACCTCTTCCATGTGAAACAACGATTTCTCCAATTTAACATACAGGTGGTTCTCCAGCAACAACTGGAGAATCCTCCTGACGTGCCCGACGTGTTCCCTGAGCGACTGGCTGTATATTAGTATGTCGTCCAGGTATATAAACGCATAGCGGTCCAAGGTCTCCCTTAGCACCCCGTTGATGTACCTTTGGAAGACAGCTGGGGCATTCATGAGCCCAAACGGCATCACTAGGTACTCGTAGTGACCTGAAGGAGTAATAAAAGCAGTCTTCCATTCGTCACCCTCACGCACTCTAATGAGGTTGTAAGCACTGCGCAAGTCCAGCTTGGTGAACACGGTAGCCTGCTGCAGTGCTTCGAAGGCCGATGGCATGAGGGGCAAAGGGTGCCTGTCTTTGACGGTGATCTTGTTGAGCCCCCGGTAGTCTATGCACGGCCGTAAACCTCCATCCTTTTTCCCCACAAAGAAAAATCCCGCACCCGCGGGAGAGGTAGATGGCCGTATGAGCCCTGCAGCTAAGGACTCCTGGATGTACTCATCCATGGCCTTGCGTTCAGGCGGAGCAAGAGAAAACAGACGACCCCTGGGAGGACTCGTACCAGGTAAGAGGTCGATAGCGATGTCAAAGGGTCTGTGTGGGGGCAAGAACCCGGCTTTTTGTTTGCTGAAGACCTCTTGCAAGTCGTGGTACTCAGCAGGAACGGGAGTAAGGTCTAGCTGTTCGGCAGGGCCTTTGCCGACTGTAGGACTAGCGGTCACCAGACAGGTGGTCCTACACAGGGGGCCCCACTGTTTGACCGACAGATGCAGCCAGTCGATGTCTGGGTTATGGCGCTGGAGCCAGGGCAGACCGAGAATAAGGCCTAACTTAGGGGCACTGATAACGTACAGTGTTATGTGTTCGCTGTGTCCCCCTATTCTCATGTCAAGGGGGATAGTCTGGCTGCTCACACTCCCTGACATAAGGGCCCTTCCGTCGACAGCAGCCACAGTGAGGGGCGTATCGAGGGTAATGAGTGGGATCCCGAGAGAAGCCGCTAAGGAGGCATCAATGAAATTGCCGGCTGCCCCCGAGTCAACTAGCACAAGGAGCCTGTGTTCAGGACCTCCACGCCACGAGAGGGTGACGTGGAGGGTTAGGGCCTCGGAGTGAGGAGTACCAGAGAGACCCGCCGGAGTCTCCCCAGCTATCGGCGGGTCTGCCCTTTTGCCTTGTAGGTCGGGGCAGCAGTCGCGTCTGTGGCTCCCTTTACCACAGTATAAACACCGGCCCTCTTGTATGCGTGCCTGCCTCTCCTCTCTTGACAGGCGAGTGTGCCCTATCTGCATAGGTTGCTCCCTAGGGGCCTCGCTAACCCAATCTGCCTTGGATGTGAGGGAGCTAGCCTGAGCGGTGGCGGAGAATCCAGTCTGGGAGCAACGTCTGGTTCTATGCTCACGTAACCTGTTGTCGAGCCTGACCGTAAGCTCAATAAACGCATCCAGATCAGTGGGTAGGTCCCGGAGGGCTAGCTCATCTTTGAGACCCTCATCTAACCCTTCTAGATAAGCCGCTGTAAGGGCTTGGGCCTCCCAACCGCTCTCCGCGGCCAAAGTACGGAATTCAATGGAGTGCTCGGCCACCGTACTCTTGCCCTGGCGTAATTTCAACAGCCTTGACCCTGCTTGGCCACCGGATGCAGGGTGGTAGAACGTGCTCCTCAAGGCTTGGGAGAACCGTTCGAAACTCGAGCACACGTCGGGTTGGTTCTCCCATACTGGCGTAGCCCAGGCCAAAGCCTTGCCAGAGAGCAATGTGAGGACGTAGGCTACCTTGGCTTTCTCTGTGGGAAACCTTAGTGGCTGCTGTTCAAATATCAGGGCACATTGCAACAAAAAACCACGACATTCACCGGATCCGCCTGCAAAACGTGCAGGTGAAGGGAGAGCAGGCTCATAGTGAGCAGGCGTGGCTGAGGGCACAGCAAGCGGCGAGCTGACAGGAGCAGCTGGGGGTTGGCTAACGTTCTGCAGGGCCACCGTAACGTTTTGTAGCTGTTCTAGTACGTGTTGCAGCATTTGATCTTGTTTGCCTATAGCCTGCCCTTGTACGGTTAATGCGAGTTTCATTCGCTCTATGTCGTGAGACTCGGCTGGGTTCATGATTGGGCTGAGTTGTTCTGTCAGAACGGGAGATGTAGGGGACGGAATCTCCCGCGGTTGTTTTATGATGGCGAACCCAAGCGCCTTGTCCATACACTGAATAATCGCACGAGCGCGAGGGAACAAAGACTCGGCGCGCTGGGTATTCAGTGCTGACGTAGAGGGAGAAACTGAAAGTAATCGCGGAGAAACTCGACGCGTGTAACGGGGGAAAACAGAAAACAATCGCGGAATACTCAACGCGAGGAACGGGGGAAAACAGAGAACAATCGCGGAATAACTCAACACACAGAAAACCAAAAGGAAAAAACAAGGACGCCAGGGAAGGTAGCTGGCTAGCTGGCAAACGCCGCGAGGAACAAAAAACCCTTCCCAAAACCAAAACCAAACGGACAGGAAGAATAACAGCGGGAGGAAAACTTGAGAGAGGCCAGGGAGCGGCGCAGGAGGTAAGTACTCGAATGGACAGGAATACAAACAAAACAACTGAAACGAACAAGAGGCAGGGTGGCGAGACACCGAGCAGAGACAACAGAGAAATGGCGTGAGGTTGACGACATGAAGCAGACAACTCAGCGGTGAGGCACTGCGTCTGTCATCCTTATAAAGACGGGATGACAGGTGAAAGCCATTACCGCTGATTTGTCTGAGGTCTGACTCGCGGGCTCCTCCTGGTGGCAACCGGAGGGGCCGCCCTGGGACCAGCCCTGACACTATCATTGATATTATTTGGTCAGAAACAATCATCTTGAACAGTGTTATACTCACAGCAGGAAACTCACCTGTTTTTTCTGCTTTTTTGGTTAAACAGCCTGAAAGTTGTATGAAATGTTTAATTAACTGTATCTAATATAATAGTTATCATTGCTCAGTATTTTTAGGTCAGCAGTAAGTAACATGTTTTAAAAGGAAATGTGTTATATACTTACCATGAGAATTTAAATGAACATCAAAGTTTGCACATTTAAGAATAATTTTCCCACACTGGGAACAATGCCAGTGATTCTTATAGAATCCTTGACCTCTGCACACATGCATGGTATTGTAAATTTCTCTGAAAAGAAAGCATATTTTAACACTAATCTATTAGGCTATTACATGAGAGGCCCTTTATGCCACAACATTTGAACTTCCTTGTATCATACACTGTCCATTCCCTCACACTATTAAGCCTCTTACACTCAATAACACATTTTCTCACATTTACTATTATACACTTTTACAAACATTATCAAACCTCTCGAACGCTATTTAAACTCTTACATGCTATGAATCCTTCTAGATTTACAATAACAGAAATAAATGTCAATGTGTAATAGTTCAAGTTTAAATATTCTCTTAAAAGGTCTCTCATCTACTTTTAGAAATATGAATGTTGACTTGCCTAGTACCATAACCTCTGATTTTGAGTGATCATTTGTGGATGATTAATAAGCTCTTAATAAATTATTAGTACCACATCAACAAGGCTTGAGCGAAGTAGCGGTAGTGAAGCAACTGGAATAAATGTCCTGAAGATGTATTTTAATACATTACTTATATTAAGTAGAGGTATTGTTGAAGTCGACTTAATGTTATTTCCAATAAGCAAAACCTAACATTATTCAACATCTAATCTCAATCACAAAAAAAATCTACAAATATGAACTTTCATGCCCCAAATTATGTGAAAAACTGAACTTATTAGATTATCATTGTGACGGGCGGAGTGAGCAACTGAAAAGGAAGCGATCACGCCAAGTCTCAGGGAAAAAGGATGGTTTAATAGAAAGTGTGCAAACCAAAACCCGTGCAAAAGATCCAAATTAAGGATATAATGACCAGCGGTCAACTGGTACAAAGACAAGACATATATAGGCAAACAAATGACCCTCAGGTGAGACGGATCACGGGCTCCGCCCACCTGAGGGACGCACATGACGTCACAAAACAACAACAACAGCCGCCGGTAGGGGGCCGCCTCACCGTGACAGACCCCCCCCACCAAGCCGCACTCCCCTCTACTGGGTGTGTGGCACACAGCGGCTGCACACAAAACACGAAGGGGCAGGAAAGCAGGGACAAGCAGGAACACACCTCCTGCAGTCCGGGAGCTGGAACATAAAACACACATTACTCAGCTCACCTCCCTGGGTGGGACCCTGGACCGACCGGGCCGTTCACAACACAAAACCACGCCGGTCGGTCACAGGGCCCTCACGCCCTAACCGGCGTTTAGCCAGAGAGCCCCAAGGGTGTGCGGACGAGGAGCTACGACTCCTTCATCGTCCTTAGTGTGTGTGTGTGTGTGTGTGCAGGTTACCTCCCCGAGGCGTGGCTACTTCTCCTCCTGGACCTACCTCCTCCCAGAGCTGACCCCTGCCTTCTGCTAGGGGTCACCCCAGCCTCCTGGGGAGCCAACCCCTCCCGGGGCCTCTCATCGCAAGGTGGACTCCTCCACCCAACCCAGGTGCGCCAGAGACCGAGGCCCAGAGCACCCCCGACGCGGGCTGGGGAACAGCCCCAAGGGCCTCCTGGTCACCCCGGGCAGGAGGGAGGATCTCCATCTCCAGCAGGAGCTTCAGACCGGAGCCCCATGGTCCCCAAACATCCGGGGGCCCCAGCCCTCTAGGGAGGGGCTCTTCATGACCGGGCTCTGGTCACCCCACAACACAAGGGGGCTCCTGCCAGGTGGAGACCCCCACAAGGTCCAGAGACACCGCCAGGAAGAAGCACCTGCACAGAAAACACACACACACACCAACATAAAACAAACGCGCCTGAGAAGCCCTCCATGCCATACCCAGTGGCACAGGACCACAGCCGCCCCCCCCCCCCCCCCCCCACCCCCAAACACACATTTAAGGGGAGGAGCATGCGCGGAATTACATGTAACAGTTGACAACACGCTAGGACAAAACGCACACACTAATACTAGGCAAACAAACAAAAACGGTGTGCAAACAGACAGACGGGACCTACACATGCGCACTCGACATAAACACACAGTGACGCGCCGCTCAGAGTCGCAGTCGCTCCCCACATAAAATGCGTCACACATAAAACATGTAACAATAAACACAACGAGCACGCACACTGATCCACACGCCCGTCGACATGTACACACGTTTTAACCCACACAAGACATGAAGAGCCTTTCCAGGGAAAACGCCCTGGTCCTCGCCGCACCACAAACACGGCGGAGCTCTTCAAACAAACAAACAAACAACAGACACGAAGAGTTTTCCCAGGGCAGACAGCCCTGGTCCTCGCCGTGCCACAAACACAACACAAAAGCACGGCGGAACTCTTCACAAAACACCACGCAGACAAACGAGACATGACCACGAACGGAGAAAGAAAAAGAGACTGGCGGCTTCCGAAGGGTGGCTGGTCATTCTGTGATGGGCGGGGTGAGCAACTGAAAAGGAAGCGATCACGCCAAGTCTCAGGGAAAAAGGATGGTTTAATAGAAAGTGTGCAAACCAAAACCCGTGCAAAAGATCCAAATTAAGGATATAATGACCAGCGGTCAACTGGTACAAAGACAAGACATATATAGGCAAACAAAGGACCCTCAGGTGAGACGGATCACGGGCTCTGCCCACCTGAGGGACGCACATGACATCACAAAACAACAACAACAGCCGCTGTGGACGGAGGCGGCCGGTAGGGGGCCGCCTCACCGTGACAATCATGAATTGTTTACACTGTTGAAAATCTCTGCATGATGTGCTCAAAGTTCTGATGATGCTACATTAATGATATGTTGTTGTATTACTGAGAGTCTGTTGTGTTTATTTAACCCAAAAAGGACCACTCCAAATAAAAGGTCACCTTAATTCTATTAGCTCAAAAGCTAATCAGATTTAGACAATGGTAAATGTGAAACTGTTTTGGATGCATTATTGGCGAGCCTGCAACTGTCATAACAAACAATACAACTTTATTAAAATGATATTTCAATGCAATGCTTACCTTCATTTTTATGTGTATAATATGGCAAATCTCAAATGTTTAGATGACAGATGTCTCTCCGAATATACCGTTGTCTTCTTGCAGTACAGACACTGTGAACCGTGCGCTTTGTTATTTAGCTCTGTCAATGATGTAAATTTGGTACTTTTGCCTCTGTTTTCCCGATAAACATTGTCAGTACAGTCAAATAATTATACAAATGTTATGTAAATAGTAAAAAAGTGAATTAGCAATGTTAGACTATCCGTAATTTACCTGACATGATCACTAAACCCCTTGATTAACTAATCCGTAGTCATGTGATAAACTCAGTTAACTGTGCCGTAAACTCATGCTTTCTTTCTCCTCTTATTTGCTCGCAGAGCATAATGGTCGTGATGTCAAGCTGATAATTTATTGACAATAAAATACTTGGACAGAACACTGTGCAACTTACAATGTGATATTTATTTGCGTTTCTCATAAAAAATATAAATATATTTTATGAATAAGCCTCTTACAAAACACTCTTTAGAATACATTTATTTCTGCCGTGTGTACCGGGACACGAGCCGCTGTTCTGCTGTGTGTACCGGGACACAAACCACTGTGCCGTACTTCCGGTATTAGTGTGATGGAACACACAGTAACATCAGGGCTATAGCTGGCTTTCACTCTGAAACCGCTTCTGAGACCAAGCCACGCCCACCCCACCAGCTTTTCAAACATGGCGGAACGCGGGGGTTCTGTTTCACAGTAGCATGTAAACTGAGTTTTCCCATTAAAGTTTATACAAAGGTTATAATTAATTGCTAAATGGTCTGTGAAATAGGACCACGGGCATCAATATTGAGAATTGAAAACAGCTTTTTAAATATTGAATATTATAATAAAAATTCCCCACTGCACAAACATCAGGAGTCCAGCACAAAGGCTTTGGGACAACTCCTTTTTAAAGCCCTCCATGGCATGGCACCGGTATATTTAAGCGATGTGTTGCTCCCTTACCAGCCCCAAAGGTCACTTCGGTCTACTGGTAAATCATTATTGAATGTTCCACAGTCTCGTCTGAAACAGAAAGGGGACCGGGCCTTTTCTGTTGCTGCTCCCAGACTGTGGAATTCGTTACCCCTGGATATTAGGAGTATAACAGGAATAAGCGAATTCAACGCCCACCTTAAAACCTACTGTAACGTTCTACGTAGCGCAGAACAGGGAGGCGAACACAAACGCTGAGGAGAGCGAGATTTATTCAAGGAAATTCCTTGGACAGAGTCGAAATAGCTGGCATGGGTCACAACGGGCAGGCAGTCCAGACATGAAACGCGAACAGACATAATCGGACAGAGTACTAACACGATGGGGGAAACACGGAACAGGCAGGAATACTGGCAGCGGAAACAATACTCACGATGAACAGGTCTGACAAAGCACAAGGCACGAAGTAGACAAAATCACGGATGACACGACTGGAGAATGACGGGACTTATATACATAGAACCGAAACAAGGAACAGGTGATAACAATGACACTGGGGCGTGGCAACAAACAAGCAGGGTGGGACAAACAGGCAGGGAACACGGACATGAGGGAACCCAGAGTGACAGCTACGAGAGGGGGCGTTGCCCTACGTGAGACCTACCTTTTTTCTTTGGCCTATAATGTTAACTAACCTAATAATGTTTTATTTATCTATTCTTTTTACTATTCAATCTCTTTTAACTTGTTTAATCTGTATTGTATTTTGCTTGTATTTTATCTGCTAATCTGCTGTACAGCACTTTGGTCCGCTGCGGTTTTAAATGTGCTTTATAAATAAATTGAATTGAATTGAATTGAATTGAACTCTAGTTCGTCTATTAAATGAATGTAAAGAATATTAAAAATGTACATTTAGCAGATGCTCAATACGTATGTGTCGGTACGGCGAGCTATAATTCCTTGATAGATTGTACTGTAAATCTATAAATGTATACCGTATATATGTACAGTAAAAAAATAAATAAGTGATTGATAAATAAGGATTAACAAAAGTAGCCAAACGTTTTTAATGAAAATTATTACTGTCCATCCGCTCAGCTTGCAATAGTCAATCAAAAGTGATTGTAATACCTTGATTGTTCTGAATATTTAATAATTCAATCAAAAGTGATTGTAATACCTTGATTGTTCTGAATATTTTGATTCAAGCAGGCCTGGACTGGTAATCTGGCATACCGGGCATTTGCCCGGTGGGCCGACAGTCCTCAGGGGCCGATGGAGTTTTTTTTTTCATTCCCTTTTTTCCTTCGAGACCGGCCCACAATTTAGAGGGGGCGGTCCATTGGCGCATCTTCAACATAGACAGTGGACTGAACCAATCAGGATATAGGACGAAAGTGGCCCCACCCTTTCTCTGCGTGGTCCACTGTAACTCCCGCTACGTTCAGTGTTGAGCGCGTTGTTAAAGGAGAGGCAGCATGGAGTAACAGAAGCGGCAGAAAGGGGGTGAGGAGAAGTTACACGTGAAGAAATTGAAGAGTCTCAATGTAGATGCTACAAAATGTGTAAAAATCACAGACATGTTCGCTGCTGTAGCCTCCGCGTCCTCTGTAGGTGAAGACAGCAGCAGCAGACAGGGAGAGCAGCAGCCAGAGATGCAGGTGTGTGAAAGAGAAACCGAGGGACAGACTGAGAGGGAAAGTGTAGTACTTAAGCAGGTAGTAACGTTAGGATAACACAGGGACTTTATTACATGAGAATGATGAGCAATGGCGATTGATTAGTATCAGTATTAATTAGTTAATTTGCATACTGATAAAATATTTTTTCTCTGATAAAATAGCAAATGGTCAAGACTGAGAAGTGTTGGATGAGCAGCAAGTGTCCATTTTAGGCTATCATAGCATTTTAGATATTTAGGTTAAAGGTGTGCTGAAAGGCTGCATAGTAGTTTGAATTTGCTAATATTTGCTCTATGCTAATATTTTAAAATGTATAAATGATAAATTTATTTTTATTTACATATTTGATAAAAAAAAGCTTTGCAATTTAAGCATGACTACAGTAAGTGTAAAAAAATATATGCCCACACTGAATAAGAGTAAAACGGTGTCAAATGCTTTTAAGACATGTTTGCGTTGCATGAATTCATGAAGCAGCTTTGTTTGTAGCAAGATACAAATATATGTTATAGCTGTTTAAAGGAGGGAGCACCTTTAACCTGAAGAATTAGAATTGAGCTGTTTTATCAGAGACAGGATCGTTGAAGCAAATTCTGGGCCCTGGACACTCTCAATGTCAGTGGGCCCCTATAAATGCCAGTAAACGAGGCACATGAGCAAAATGGCCCCTCACCCTACTCGGGCCCTGGGTAGTCAGGTCCACTTTCCCCCCCACTACCACGCCCATGATCAGAGATATTCAGAAAATACATATTAGAGATGATTTCAATAAAATCATAAAAGTGATTGTGATATAATAATGCTAAGATTGAATCCAATGACTTTAACCAGTAATTTTTTTATTATTTTTCTACGTCATACCCCACATACATAAATTACAAGTTGGTTGTGCTCCACTAATTATGAGGGGCCGGTCTAAGCCAAAAATGCCAGGGCCTAATTTTTGTCCCAGTCCAGCCCTGGATTAAAGTATCACCCTGAACAACTGAAACAAATTTCTGCTGTCGTTCCCTGTTGCATTATTATCTTACTCTATTCCTCTTACACTATTATCTTACACTATTCCTTATGGCTCGTGAATCATGTGACACACCCACAACATTCACGAGTACAAAGTAAATAGTATCTAAATATTAGACACAAAAATGTTCATGTTTATCTATATGTCTTGTCCCACCTATTATATTTGCTTAACGTATCAGGCTGTCATTCAGGTTGCATTTAAGCTATAGTTTCATAATGATTGGATGTTATGTTGGTAGTAATAAAACTAAGGTTTTATTAAGGTGTCATTTTAAAGTGGGAAATAATTTGAATCCAAATAATGCAATAACTACTTACATAACAAAATCAGTGTTCAAACACATTTCTTCCCAATAAATGCACTTATTCTAAAATGATTAAATATTTATGATAAAATAAGTTCATAATAAGTTAATACACTTGAACAGATACACCTTGCTAGTACTGGGTTGGACCCCCTTTTGCCTTCAGAACTGCCTTAATCCTTCGTGGCAGATTCAACAAGGTACTGGAAACATTCCTCAGAGAGTCTGGTCCATATTGACATGATAACATCACATAGTTGCTGCAGATTTGTCGGCTGCACATCCATGATGTGAATCTCCCGTTCCACCACATCCCAAAGGTGATCTATTGGACTGAGATCTGGTGAATGTGTAGGCCGTTCAAGTACAGTGAACTCATTGTCATGTTCAAGAAACCAGTCTGAGATGATTTGCGCTTTATGACATGGTGTGTTATCCTGCTGGAAGTAGCCATCAGAAGATGGGTACACTGTGGTCATAAAGAGATGGACATGGTCAGCAACAATACTCAGGTAGGCTGTGGCGTTGACACGATGCTCAATTGGTACTAATGGACCCAAAGTGTGCCAGAAAAATATCCCCACACCATTGCACCACCACCACCAGCCTGAACCGTTGATACAAGTGTAACCCTATAATGTGAATTGACTTATTCCAGTCTCTTTTCTGAGGTGTGGGAAGGAAAAATAGTTGGGTTACAAATAAAGGAAATTCTCTTTATTTCCAGCCGAACAGCTCAGTACTGGGAAAACTCGTAGCGCAACTACGCACACACTCCTCTCTCGTGCGAGCACAAGGTCACCCCCTCAGGTGTCCCTTAATTAGTCCCCCAACTGGGAAGTCAGCCCATCGGAACTAAAATCAACCAAACTGCAGTACAGTGCTACGGAACTTGCATAATATAACGTATAACATATTGCATCACCTCACATTTTACCCATACATTTTAACTGTTAATTTTAACTATGAAATTAACTCTGAATAATAAACACACATATATATATATATATATATATATATATATATATATATATATATATATATATATATATATATATATATATATATATATATATATATATCCATCCCCCTCACACAAGGTAGGATGGATCCATGCTTTCATGTTGTTGATGCCAAAATCTGACCCTACCATTAGACCAGGCAACTCATCAGACCAGGCAACGTTTTTCCAATTTCTATTGTCCAATTTTAGTGAGCCTGTGTGAATTGTAGCCTCAGTTTCCTGTTCTTAGCTGACTGGAGTGGTACCCGGTGTGATCTTCCGCTGCTGTAGCCCATCCACCTCAAGGTTCGATGTGTTAAGTGTTCAGAGATGCTCTTCTGTGTACCTCGGTTGTAACAACTGGTTATTTGAGTTACTGTTGCCGTTCCTAAACCAGGCTGGCCATTATCCACTGACCTCTGGCATCAACAAGGCATTTGCTCCCACAGAACTGCTGCTCACTGGACATTTTCTCTTTTTTGGACCATTCTCTGTAAACCATAGAGATAGTTGTGCATGAAAATCCCTGTAGATCAGCAGTTTATGAAATACTCAGACCAATCCATCTGGCACCAACAACCATGCCACATTGAAAGTCACTTAAATCACCTTCCTCATTCTGATGCTCGGTTTGAACTGCAGCAGATCGTCTTGGCCATGTCTACATGCCTAAATGCATCGAGCTGCTGCCATGTTATTGGCTGATTCAACATTTGCGTTAATGAGAAATTGGACAGGTTTACCTAATAAAGTGGCCGGTGAGTTTAAATGAATACCCACTACTATTGGGTTTAGTGTACTCAACTAGTGCATGTGGAAAGTGTGTCATGCACATATTAGAATGATCACTCTGATGTGGTGGCTCCATATTTGACAGTGGTTACTACACCAGCTTCATGGATACGGAGACTTCCCAGAGTTCTCTCCTGCTTTCAATCCACCAGCCTACTGACACGCTCTGACTTGTCAAGAATTTCCCTCAGGGATCAATAAAGTATTTATCTATCTTATCTATCTTTTGACAAACTGTCTTCCGCCTACAAGTGTCATCTAAAAACCATATGACTTACTTAGCGATTCCAAAACGTATGGATTTGTGTGGAATGCATGAATTTTATTTTGGCTGACACATCTTCTTGTAGTCATTCTACTGCCACCTTCTGGTCAAATACAAAATTGTCTCATCTTTTTATTATTTTATTATTATGAGTTACTGAAGGATTTATACAACCAAGCCATTCCGTTTGACAAAAGGTACATTATTTATTTCATTCCCCAGTTCTGGGTTACACAGGAAATGTCGGCATCATTATGTGGGCAGTGAAAAAGAGAAAATAACCACCATCATATTACTGTAAACGAAGAGCATAGTCAGTATAAGAAACCACCAGGTTCAGGAGTTTCACAGGGCTCAACGACACACCACATAATCTTGCTGGTACAAAATGAAAGTCCATCTACATGATCTGACTCCTCCCACTCACAAATCAGTAAGGGTCACTTGAGGTCAGGTATGATTGTTCTAAGGAGGCGGAGCTCAGAGTGGCAGGGCCACAGAGTTCCTGCTTGAACCTGATTCAGTGTGACCCGGCTGGTTCATGGGCAGTGTGTGTTAAGGCAGGACAGAGGTACAGACCTTTGCTCCATTCATCATTGAATCCCTAGTTTAATCACACAAACACACACACACACTTTGATGCCATACAGGCAAACAGAAAAGGACAAACGTCACAGCAAAACGATAATCTAAATACTTAAACGCTATCTTCTCCAATGACAGTTTCTGTTACAGATTCAGATCTGTGTAGCTGTATGGCTCAGTCATCACTGTTTAAACTATTGCGGTCTGCGCTGCCTTAATGTGAGCTGGGCACCGTTCGTTTTGTCCCTGATTAGTGCACCACAGCACCACACATGGCTGCCATTACTGGCTTTACAAACGTCCTTATACAAAAGACGCTAGTAGTGGTCATATTGGTACTTTCAGAAAGATAAACCTGTACAGACTCACAATACCTCGCCTAACTACAAAAGGTCCTATAAATACTCAACAGAAATGTTAAAAACTCCCTTAAACAATTCCATAAGAAAATAAAGTTCAAACGGTGCAACACTTCACAGTGGAGTGCAGTAGAAAAGTTGTAAAATATTGATGAAATGGTTTAACAATGTGCACACAGTGGCTAGATCAGGATCGATCTTTTCATCCCAGAACAGACAAAAAATGGAAAATTTAAGTCTACAAAAACAAACAGCCAACCACATTGGCAAGTCACTCGATATACTGCTGTGAAAAAGAATACAAACACAAAAGACATATTGATGAACGAGGTCAATGAAGTCGGTTAACAGTTCAGATCTACCAAGGCATTCAGAGCTTTTAGACACCTGCCATCACCTTGACGTCAACCTCATTTTGACCTTTTACCTTTTGACCTTGGCTTAAACACTAACATGTATAAGCAGAGATGCAGAGATGACTGATGGTCTGTCTTTATAGCCATCAGCTTCAAGTTTACTGATTTAAGTTGTCTAGCTAACGGGAAAACACAGCTTCTTAAAGTTCCCTTAATGCTCTAATCTTAGTCTATTTCACACGCAAGCACTTGATTCGAAAGCCACAGTCAGGGATTTGTGAAGTCATTTTCGATCACTAACATAATCCTACCTCAACAGCCATTTTAGGGATTGGATTTAATTTAAGAAATTTCTATAAACACCAAATGCTGTCAGTGCGATGGTGTTGGCTGTTGAGTTTTACATTCACCTTGCGCAGTCACCTGCTTGTGGTGCTGAAATCCCTGATTGTGGCTTTACCCACGTCCCTGGAGCTCAGCCAGCCGTCTACAGCATGCTGGGAAGTCCTCCTCCCAGCAGGGGGAGCCCTCCTCTCTAGCGGCTGAAGTACATCTCTTTGGTGAGCATGGACACGATGCACGGGATCTGCTTTTTAGCGTCGAAGCCCGGCAGGTTGGAGACGGACTCGAAGTCCAGCGCCACCTTGTGGTTAACCCGGGTCATGATGTGCATGAGCTCGAGCTCTCGGCCGTAAGTGCAGAACATCTCACAGAGAGCCTGTACGAACCAGGAGCCAGTCATGGTGTTCCTCCAGGAGTAGTAACCTAGGTTACAGACACACTCTGACACTCTACTAATTGTCAACAAAACAATTTAAGAGTGTGTGTGTGTGTGTGTGTGTGTGTGTGTGTGTGTGTGTGTGTGTGTGTTTATGTGTGTGTGTACCTGGTGCTGTAGAGTAGGCATACAGGAAGTCGGCCTCCACTGGAATCTTCACAGGGGAGCCGTCTGGAGAGTCAGTCTCTATTCCTGCATCCAGGTCTGTACCTCTGCAGGCCTGACACACACACACACACACACACACACACACACACACACACACACACAACAACAACATTACACAGGGTAAACACTGCCCTGCACTCTCGTGCTAGGATTACTGTCTGTAAGCTGTCATTCACCTTTAGTAAAAGGGAGGAGGATCACAAGATTTAGTGCAAATGAACAAACACACACACACACACAACTACAGGAACATTATTTTAGACTTGTTTGAAGCCATGTCTAAACCTGCAGGAAGATCGCACGTGTGCATGCATGCACTCCAACATAAAAAAAGCTCTTATAGAAAAAGGAGTATGAGCTGGCTTACACACACACACACACACACACACACACACACACACACACACACACACACCTGTATGAAGAAGAGTTTGGGCTTGCCCACTAGTGATGCACATCGGTCTCCTCTGAACAGGCTGGTGAGGGTCTTCAGTTCTATGGCACCGTCTGTCCCGAAAAACACGCCCTCGTCTCCATGACTCAGCAACACACACACCAGTGACGCACAGCGGCTGTGGTCCTCCCTGGAAACTGACACAGACACACACACACACACACACACACACACACACACACACACACACACACACACACACAGAGAGAGAGAGAGAGAGAGAAGAGTTAACTACAAGCTCAACTCCTCCTCCAGAACTCGTTTGTTAACCCGGAACATCATCTCGTGCTGTTAACTGGTGCATTTCTGGAAACTCCTTAAAAAAACACAATAAACACGAGGCAAACAAAACCTAGAACCTGGAATTCATGACAATTTACCATCTCAAACCACTTTAGCTCTAAACACAAACCTGCGCTTGTTTCTGTGGGTCTACAGAGAGCTTCAATCACCCATCACAGTTCAGGAGTATTTAGTACATACATCTAGTCTTGGCAGAATGCTGATTTTAGTTACAGCACGTGAATCACAGGACCAATGACGAGTACTTATACTGTCACACCACCCGCTACACATCACACAATAAACGTGAGACATTACCTGCTCACTGCAGATATGGCTAATAGGAAACAGCATCAGAATGCAAACGGTGGCGGTTATGGTAAAAGACGAATCAGGACTGGGGTACAGCCTCACCTGCCGTTAAAACCTTCTTGATCTGCTCCACTGTCTGGTCGTTGAACACCTTCACTTTGTAGCCCAGCGTGCCGAACACCTTCATGACGTTGCCGGCGTCGACGTCTGTGCCGTTACGCGTGTTCATGCCTTGAACCAACGACACACAACGTTTCAGTATCAGAATGTGTGTGTGTATATGTGTGTGTGAGTATATATATGTGTGTGTGTGTGCACAGTCTGTGGTGTTACCGGTGCTCTTGTTGAAGTTCTTGTTGTTGATGATGACACAGTGTCCGATGCAGGGGTAGTCCAGGCTGTAATGATAGGCGTGGGGGCGGGCTTTAGCGTCCACCACCATACCTGCCCCACCGGAAGCCCCGCCCACTTCAGCCCTGCACGGTCACGTCAGAATCACACAGGGTCACATCTCCTCAAAGCAAAGCACCTCAGTTAAGGCGGCATATGTCACTCCTTAGTCATTATATGATACTTTTGCAATATATATATAACTGCAAAAGGGAAATAAGACAACTAACCAATCATTTTACTTGTAAGTGTCCTGACCAATCACAGACGATTTAAAAGTGCTGAATCATGTCTTTAGTACTGAAGTAACAATGCAAAACACATCAATCAAACCCATAGTTACCACCCCATCGCCTATAACACACCACCATAACAAAGTGGGATGTCGCAATATCCAGAAACCTGCATGGCAACAGTAGTTAGGATCATCTTACTCCGGTTTATCCTCGCGTCTGGCGTCCACATCGTCCCCGTTTTCTTCCCGGTTCTGTCCGGTGTTGGCGGACATGGCGGCGTGTAAACCGGTTTACCCCACAAATAAACGGTGTATTTACACAAAAACAACGAGACGTGGACTCTTTATTCTCTGAAGGTTTCGCTCTTGATTCGCAGCCTGTACGGTGTTGTCTGTTGTTGCGCGCATGCGCGGTCGGCCAACGAGAACTGTACGGCAGAAAGACAACAGATTAGGTCATCCGGCCGTAAACAACAACAACAAATAAACAACGAAAACAAACATCCGGGTAGTGACACTTCTCCGCCCCTTTGTGCGCTAATAACCTGTTGATGCCGTCAGGTCCGTTTAAAAAATAAATATAAAAATATCACACGGATAATCGACATTCTAAAAAAAGCTGGAATAATACTATAATATATAATAACTGTGTAATAACTTTAACCTGAATTAGCCACACGACGGTAGCCAACCTGGAATTACTAAAACCTTGACTTAGCGCTAGCGTATGAACTAACGGGACCAAACACATCACCCGACTATGTTGTACTATAGTCAGTGTGGACGTTATAGTCCATGTTGGCGAGCTAACAAAGGACAAATGTTGTTTTCTACGCGGATAAAAACGCAACGTCGCATAACTTAAGCTTAATCTTATTTAATTAGCCGGTTAGCTGGCGTGCGCGAGACCGTTTCTTTGTCTTCGCACAGTTGGCACGGCAACAGCGCTCGGGCTAATAACCGATGAAGACTTTAACACAACAGCAGCGTCAGACGCTGATTATCTTACCGTTTGCGCCCAAAAAGTAGTCTTAGTTTCGGGGAAAACTGTGGAATGTTAAGGTTGATGGAGTTAAACGGTTAACCGTACCTAGCTATAGTTAGTATGCTCAGTATCCAGGAAGTCTCAGCGTTGAAGCTGAAAAAACAAGTTCCTTGCTGGTCCTTGTATCCATTGCACCCTCACATGGCCAAAATGTGAATTACACATTACCAACACTAACGCTCTTGTGTTTAGGTTATTTAATCAGAGGAATTTTCTGATGTTTACAGGGAGAAATCTCAACAGCACTGCACTCCAACACGGTCATATCAGTCAGACTTACCTGCACGCCCCGTCACTTGAAGACTACCTGTCAGACAAACCCATCTGTTACAGAGATGTCCACAAATCAGAGACGGGCCACATATTACAGGGACTTTAATATATATATAGGAGGTTCGCAAATTAATGTAGCATATTTCACAACACATGTTGTCACAAAGCGTTTTACAGGATTTACAAGGTTAACACATAATACTACATAGTTTCCTGGAGTAATGGTGGTTGCAGGCTTCCCCAGTAAGGCAGGGGTAATTTCTATGGCTAGTGACTTTCTGAACACTAAACGTTGCATAACAATGTTTAGTGAGAGGCCAGTACTCACACCCCTTCAGACATTTTCATCCATTAAGCGTGAAGGGTGGATCCTTGTTAATGTTCAGTTACCTTACGGGAAGAGAAGCCCGTTTACCTGCGTTCATCACTTCATGTTTGAACCGTATGACCATCTGTATGGGGTTGGTATTAAACATTTACTCCTGACAAACACACACAGACAAACAGAAGAACCAGTAGCCAAAAAACTGTGGAGTTTGGTCATTAGGACCCAACTATTTGTTTAAAGCAGCACCCGTCATTTTCCATAAAAGCTGTAAGTCTCCTCCACTGATTCATATGATGATCATAATTTTCTACGGCGGGTTCCCAATTCTGTAAGTACTGCACATGAGGCTCACATAACAGACAGTTATATAAGTTCTATAATCAGTTAAATAAATTTAAGTAATTTCCCTAAATGGACACACTAGGTTTATGCAGATATAGTGAGTTAGCAGTTTATCAGGTAACCTGTTCTGTAGCCCCAGGACAAAGACAAATCAGCCCAGTCAGATTTACATATTCAAATGCTCAGACTGATAGTATCTTGTCTTGTTCCAGGTGATGTCTGCATGTTAAATAATATTTTCATGAGAATTTTACCGCATTGATTTGCAGTGTATTAAGTTTATCCAGAAAACGTTTTCACATCAGATCATGTAAGGCTGACACAACACATTCAGGTTCAGTACAGTACAGTACATTTACTCAGCAGACTACAAAGTACAGAGAAAACATAAGTAAGGAAGCCTGCTTGATACAGCTGTACAGTCTTTAACAGTGGTTAAAAATGTTGGAAATGTATTTTATAGATCTGACACACAACATTTGGGAGACACTATTAGGAGAAAAATATTCCCTTTGTTGAAAAACATTGAGAGCTGAAATGTATATTATAGATATCTCATACATATATGTTTGGACACAGCCCACTGAATCACTGAATGTATGTTCTTTATACTCTTAAAGCCATTTTAGATAATGGTTCATGCTTAAATTTGCTTCTAAGACAAATATATATATATATATGGGGGAACCGTCAGGGCCCTCTACGCCCTCTCAGAGGGCCTAAAATATTCTTAAAGCATTATATATATAATTATCCAATTTTATTTTATCTGCTTACAGTTTGACATTCGACATCTAAACAATTACAAAAATATAAGCAAATAAAATATTCACCCGTGTCTATTCAATCTGTGTTGGAAGGTGAGGGGTTGAGTGGAAGCCTGTGAGCCTGTGTCTCCCCCTATCAGGACTGTGATGCCCGCTGTTCGTTTACAGAGGGCCTGGCAGTTATAATTCAGCGCAATACCAGTTTCAAATGACAGCAAAATTGACCAATCATATCTTCTCTCTTAGTGGGCGGGCTTAACTGTATGATAATTTCCGCCCGCTGTGGCGACGCTAGCTGTCGTTAGCACCATCGCTAGCTAGTTTCGATTCATCCCTTTGACGTCCTCGTGCGCGTTGTTTACATATTCCGCTTCCGAGAACCACGGAGCTGTGAACCTTATTTTGTTTGGAAACTTATTTTGCTTAAGATGTTATCTAGTACAGATATTATTGTTTATTGCGTTTTTAAAGCTGTACTGTCGTCTCAGTTTTTCTTTATTTAGTTTATTAAGAAAGGAAAAAAAAAATTTCGGGGGGGGGGGGGGGGGGGGTAGCGGGCCCAGGTTTAAAGGTCACGGTTCGCTACTGATATATATATATAATGAAAAGTACCAAAAACCAGCAGAGAATGCAATAATTGCATAACCAATACACAGATAGACACAAAGTGACAATTAAACTTTAAGATGTAGTGTGAACATGCGTGAGGAAGCGTGGTTGTGGAGTAGCGCTGAAAGACCCGACACTAGAGCCGTTCCCCCAGGAGCGGACTCTCCCCGTGAGCAGCGGGATGACAAACGGGGTGGGACGATCGGGGTTTCCCCCGTATACTTTCAGAGTGGCAATATGGTAGAAGAATTCTGCACCTGCTGGTGTTGTGGTTCCTCCCAACCCAGACCTCACGCAGTGAGACTCAGCGATTTCCTTCTGCTGTCCTATAGGGCAGCCACGTGAAGGGCTGGCTAACCACGGCAAACACAGAAAGCAGAAAATATTGAATGCATGAGATTATTGCATGGTTACAATCAACCTATTAGCAAAAAACAAAAAAACAAACAAAACAGTCTTTTGGGCCCTCTGACCCTCTGATGGCTGGTATGGATTTGTCACTACTGTAAAATGTAAGATGTAATTCTGTAGGCTACCAACATTTATTCTGAAACATGGGGCAATTGGTATGTCATCAGCTTAGCTGTGGTTTAGAGTTTAAACTAAGTTTATACCTTAGTGAGTTACGTGGGTTATTTAACTCCGTAAAAGCTGTAGTTCAAAGCTCAGCTGTAGTTTATGTCACGGTACGGCCGCCCCCTGCTGGCCACCTCCGTCTGCAGTGGCAGTATTTCATGTTGTCTTGTTGTGACGTTGTGTTCATCCCTCAGGTGGGTGGGACCATTAGGATACCCAACACCTGAGGGTCGTTGTCTGTCTATATATCGTGTCTTTGTACCAGTGGACTGCTGGTTATTGTATCCTTAATTTGGATTAATTCACGGGTAATTTTGAGTTTGTGCACTTTACCCATTAAATCCTCCCTTTTCCCTGAGACCTGCGATCACTTCCTTTTTATTTGCACTCATCACCCATCAGTTTAAACTAAACCCAACTGTCATTTAAATTTCACACCTAGATTAGTATATCTCAGGTTTAACAGAAGTTTGTCTTAAACCTGCTGGACATTACTGAGATTTAATACAAGACTGTTGTAATTAAAGCACAATCTCAGATTAGATATCTTAATATTTCATGCCTGGAGCTTAAAGCATTTTTAAGCATGTTTGCTTAGTTAGTTGCTTAGACTTTATTTGCCTTTTTTATGTATTGTGGCGTGGTGTGGAGAAAAGAGGTCGTAGGCAGGTCCATTTCAATTTTGTAGTTGGCTTTATTAATGCCACGAAGTAAAACTCAATGCGCGCATGCGCAATCACATGGGGCTAACCGCCTCCTTCACACATGCACACGGGGGGGTAACATTATGACAATCACATTACACCTGGGTGGAAGGGGGTCTCGGGTAAGGCACAAGTACATGAAATGGACCAGGGTAACTAACACCAACAGCACATATGAAGGATAACAGCAACTCGTAACACAAAGGCATAAACTTACATAACACATAACACTTCTAGGCCGCTAGGGCTCATGGGTATTACCGTAACTCTTCGGTACCTCCCATAGCCCGACGCTACACAGCCCCCCCCCCAAGGGGTCAGCCGTCCCGGCGACCACACAGTACAAAACAGTAGCGTGCAACTAATACAAGGATTTAAAAATTCCATAACGGAATCAAACACGACATAAATGCATGAACAGTATAACTCGTACAACATGCATAAGGCAATAAACAGCTCAACTCACAGCATCATGAAAAAAACAAAAACATGGAGATGCGTAACAAGAATATGGCATCTGACCAGTCGGGAACTCAGCAATGAGCAGTCCATATAGACATGGCACACGTTTCAGGGCACACAGTCCTGTAGGCGCCGTGGTAGCCTACGCATACGTTGCGGCCTGGCCAATCCAGCCGCAGGGGAAATGGTGTGAGGGGCCACGGGGGAAACAGGGGCAGGAGAGTCCCGGCAGCGTCCAGTGCCCTGAGCCCTTGGGCGGTACGGGGCAAGGCGGTCGCGATGTACCACGAGGCGCCGCCGGCCCCAACGTATCCGGTAGACCACGTCGCTCAGCCGAGACAGCACAGAGCACGGGCCCACCCAAGCAGACTGCAGCTTGGGGCACAGTCCCTTTTTACGCTGCGGGTTGTACAGCCATACCTCAGAGTTCGCCAGCAGAGGTTCGCCATAGCAGCGCATGTCGTAAGCACGCTTCTGGCGTAGCCCGGCCTCAGACTGGCGGCCCCTGGCCAGCGTGTGGACATCGTGCAGTCTCGTCCGTAGCCTGGAAACAAACACAGGACCTTGGTAAGTGTCACCGTCGTCCACTGGAGGTGCGCCGAAAGCCAGGTCTACCGGCGAACGTAGCTCACGGCCGAACATGAGCATGGCCGGCGTGAAACCAGTGGTCTCCTGTACGGCAGAGCGGCATGCCAACAGGACAAAAGGGAGCTGCTTGTCCCAGTCACGTTGGTTCCCCCGGGTAGCCATGGCCAGCTGAGCGGCCAGGGTCCGGTTGAATCGCTCAACCAGACCATCACATTGCGGGTGGAGGGGCGTCGTCCTCGTCCTGTGCACCCCCAGCAAACGGCAGACCTCGCCCATGACCTCAGACTCAAAGTTCCTACCCTGGTCGCTGTGTAGTGCCTCTGGGACGCCGAAACGGCAGAAGAATTCCCCCACCAGGGTCTCAGCCGTCGTTGTAGCACTCTGGTCGGGCACCGCATACGCCTCCGGCCATTTAGTGAAGTAGTCCATGGCCACGAGCACGTAGCGGTTACCCGACTCAGTCACTGGGAACGGCCCCAGCACGTCCACTGCCACTCTTTCCATAGGGCTGCCGGATTGCATGGGGTGGAGGGGAGCATGTGAGGTCCTCGCCGGTCCCTTCTTAGCAGCGCACACGTCACAGCAGTGGACATACAGCTCGACATCCATCCTGCAGCCAGGCCACCAGAATTTCTGACGCAACCGGCCCAAAGTTTTGGTGATGCCAAAATGGCCTGAGCCGGGAAGACCGTGTACGGCCCGCAGGACATCGTTGCGCAGCTGCCGTGGCACCACTGCTTGGGTTAGACGGCCCCCAGTGCCCGGGTCCTCCCAAACCCGGCATAGCATACCCCCAACAACTTTCAGGTTGCCCCAGTTAGACTTCAGGGCCTTGGCCACGGGGCCCAGTCGCATCACAGTGTCCCACTCCGGAGTGGTGGCCGACTCAACCGCACGCAGTGCCCACTCGAGCTCCAGATCAGCCCCCTGAGCTTCGGTCAGCTCCGCGGCGGACACACAGCTTAACACGGGGGGAGAAGGGGTAAACTGGCCAACCGCCGCGCATAGACCGATGTCGACCGCTCTGTCTTCAGCCCGCTGGCAGTATTTGCAGTCGAGTGACGCGCACGGGCGTCGGGACAGCGCGTCGGCGTTACCGTGGTTGTGACCAGGCCTGTGTTCGACCACGAAGTTAAACTCCTGTAGCCGGGTTAGCCACCTCGCTAATTGGCCCTCCGGCTCGCGGAAACGTAGTAGCCACTGGAGTGATGCATGATCGGTCCGCAGCAGGAACGGCACACCGTACACATAGGGCCTAAAGTGGCGCAGCCCCTCAACGACGGCTAACAGCTCGCGTCGCGTGACACAATAGTTCCTCTCGGCCTTGTCGAGGCGGCGGCTGAAGTATGCGATAACCCGTTCTGAACCTCCCTGGACCTGGGACAGTACAGCACCTAGACTGTGATCGCTTGCGTCAGTGTCCACGATGAACCGTTCGGCCGGGCAGGGGTAAGCCAAGACAGGCGTACTGCACAAACGTTGTTTCAGAGAACAAAACGCATGTTCAGCGTCGTCAGACCAGCTAAACCTCACACCGCCGCCGCTCGTCAAGCGGTGAAGGGGGGCAGCAATATCTGCAAAGCCCTTTACAAAGCGGCGGTAGTACGACGCGAGTCCGAGGAAACTACGCACTTGTCGTACAGTACGAGGGGTGGGCCACTCCCGGACCGCGGCCGTCTTGCTGGGATCAGTAGCTATACCCTCCTTGCTCACTACGTGTCCGAGGAAATTTACGCGTCGCTGAAGGAGATTGCACTTTGCCGGGTTGAGAGACAAATTCGCTTCCTTCACGAGGCCCAAGACTAGCTCTAAATTGGCCAGCGCTGACTCGAAACCCGCGGCATGGACCAAAACATCGTCCAGATAAACGACGCACGTACTGCTCGGGACGCCAGACAGGACACGCTCCATCAGGCGCTCAAAAGTGGCCGGAGCGTTACATAGTCCGAAAGGGAGGACCGTGAATTGCCAGAGGCCAGAACCAATAGAGAAGGCAGTTTTCTCCTTGGCCGTGTCCGCCAAGGGGACCTGCCAGTACCCGCTACGCAGGTCCAGAGAACTAAACCAGTCGGAGCCCGCTAGTTGTTCGAGCGTGTCATCCACCCGTGGTATGGGGTAGGAGTCCAGCCTGGTGACCGCGTTCAAGCGCCGGTAGTCAACACAGAACCGCCATGAGCCGTCCTTCTTCTTCGCCAGGACTACCGGTGCGGACCACGAGCTGCTCGACGGTTCAATGACGCCAGCCGCTGCCATCTCCCGAATCTGACTCTCGGCCGCCGCACGCTTAGCTAGAGGGAGGCGGTGGGGTCTCAGGCGGGCAGGCTTAGCGTCCCCCGTGTCGATCGAGTGGCTCGCGAACCCCGTCCTCGAACAGTCACGTTCGTTCGCCGCGAATGATCCCCTGTAGCGCTCTAGAAGGTCACGGAGTAGCCTGCCTTGCGTTATGGATAGCCCCGAGCTACTCCTAAGCCACAACTCATGGATCGGGTCCCCCGGGCACGGCAACGGTTTGTTCAAACTCACCTGTTCCTTGGACATTAAACACGAACGCGGGGTCGTGTCACTCCCGCAGCACACATTAACCGGCCGATCATTCAGCACCAGTACCCCACGCCCGTAGTCGATAATGGCCCTAGTCTGTTTCAGGAAATCGCTACCGAGAATACACGAATCTGAGATCTCCCCGACCCAAAACATGTGGACGCAAGGTCCCTGCCCAAAGTCAAATTCGACCTCGATGTACCCTAGCAGCTCAAGGCGCTCACCCGTAACCGTGGTCAGCCCCCCCGACTACGCGTCACGTCAGCGAGCCCCCCCGCGCTGCCCGCAAGTAAATCAGGCCGTATAAGCGATACCGAGGACCCCGTGTCAACCAGCGCAGAAACATGAATATCGCCGAACTTACACGGAATGTGCATGTCGCGCTGGCCGGCGACTCTTGAGAAGCTTGAGGGTAGACCAGAGGGGTTGGGAGTCGCCGCGTCCCTCATCGGGCGGCTCCCTGCTCGTTTCCCGTAGCTTTGCAAACAGCGGCCTTGTGTCCGCGTTCGCCGCAATTCCAGCATGAAAGCGGGCTGTCCGCTGGTTGAACGCGGGATCGGGGTCGCCGCGAGGCTCCGGCTCCATCGTCGCTGAGGAGAATGGGCTCCGCTCTGGACGCCTCGTCCACAGCGGCATCGAGGGTGGTGGGGTTGGTCAGGCGGACGTGTCTCCGTAGGTCGGCCGGCTCTAGCGCGCCCACAAAGTAATCCAGTGATAGCTGCTGTTGGGCTTCGCGCGGGAATGTTGGGTACGCCAGCCGTACCAGCAGGGCCACCTCTGACGCCAGCACACCGAGCCTCTCTCCCCGGCCGCGTCGGCGAGCAGCCAAACGCTGTTTTGCCTCCGACTCATTCGGTTGCCGGCTGAACCGGGTCTTGAGCGCCGTCTTCAGCGAAGTGAGCACCCGCCGGGACTCCTCGGGGAGTTCGACAAGGACCCTGAGCGCCGGACCTCGGAGCGCCAAACACAGCTGTGCCGCCGCCTCCGTGTCGGACCACCCCTCGTAGCTGGCCACCACGTCAAGCTGGGCCTCGAACGCCGCCCAGTCCGCCTCGCCGTCGTAGCTGGGCAGGTTAAGCCGGCGCGCTGGGCCGGCTGCCGCGCCTGTCGTCTCTGGCGTCGGCACGCACGCACGCCCGACGGTTACTTCCGTTGCCCTCGCCGGCATCGTCGACGACGCTCCCCGCCGTCCGGAAAGCGGCGTCTCCGTGTCGCTCGGCCCGTCGAAACGCAGCCTGTGTTTTCTCGTGGCGCCGTTGAATCGCCGAGCATCTCCCGTCTCCACTCGCAGCCGTTCGAGCTCTCCATCAATGCGGTCTAGTTCCGCTTGGAGAGCCACTTCTGACACCAAATGTGGCGTGGTGTGGAGAAAAGAGGTCGTAGGCAGGTCCATTTCAATTTTGTAGTTGGCTTTATTAATGCCACGAAGTAAAACTCAATGCGCGCATGCGCAATCACATGGGGCTAACCGCCTCCTTCACACATGCACACGGGGGGGTAACATTATGACAATCACATTACACCTGGGTGGAAGGGGGTCTCGGGTAAGGCACAAGTACATGAAATGGACCAGGGTAACTAACACCAACAGCACATATGAAGGATAACAGCAACTCGTAACACAAAGGCATAAACTTACATAACACATAACACTTCTAGGCCGCTAGGGCTCATGGGTATTACCGTAACTCTTCGGTACCTCCCATAGCCCGACGCTACAGTATTATGCAGAGAGGGCAACATATGTTTAGGCTACTTTGATTATTACTGCCCTGTCTTAAGACTAGCATCACTATTACTGCCCTGTGTTTAGACTAGCATCACTATTTCTGCCCTGTTTGTTATCCTCACGATTACTGACCTGTGGAGCAACTTCTGTGTGTTCTTGAGAAACCTCTATATCATGAATGACAGCTTTCTTTATATGAGGAACAGACTGTGTGTTTCAGCTCTCGACATGATGTTCACTGAGGTATATTTATAGACTGTGACGAGCAGGGAGTACGAAATAAAATGTAAGCGATCACGCCAAGTCTCAGGGAAAAGGGAGGTTTTAATGAATAAAGTGTTAATGAATAAAGACAAGACATATAGACAAACAAACAACCCTCAGGTGAGACGGATCATAGGCCCTGCCCCCCTGAGGGATGAACACAACGTAACAACAACAACAAAAAAAAAAACTGCCGCTGTGGATGGTGGCGACCAGCAGGGGGCCCCGCCGTACCGTGACATAGACTATATACAAGGAGCACAGATCAGAGAATGTTAGACCAGAGAACATTAACAGGTGAATTTAATCAGTTCAGCTTCATCACTGCCAATAATATAGAAATTATTGAATGAATACACCATGAATATATCCATGAATACACCTTTGGCTATTTAGATGTGAGTGTTGGAAATATTGTGAGTAAAAGAAACAGCACACAATTAGACCCAGTGACAAAATGTTTTTATTAGTGACTACTTGTGACACATGAGTAAAGACTTTTACCAGTTATGCGTTGCTTAATGAAATGTGTTGTCTTCTTATTCTGCAGGGTTCATGATGAAGTGGAGTTCAGTCCTGTACTGTTTCTGTCTCTGTCTGGCTTTGGCCATTGCCACTGATCCAAAGGAATTAAGAAGCATTGATGATCTTAAAAACAACAATTTTGGTAAAAAATACCCACGACTCGGTCTATTTCTACTATATTTTTTTGCAGAGAACATTGAGATTGATCAAAATGATGTCATTAGGCCTAAGAACATAGATCCGACTCGAGGAGATTTTGGCTTTCATCGGTATTGTAACTACGAAAGAACCTTACCCGACTTAGCCCGAGGCACGGCATACTATAGTTTGGGCAATCTCAATGACCAAAACGTGAGAAGTAGATTTCCTCGCTATGTCACACACCAGTACGGTGTGAGATTAAGCACTAATGAACTGAGAGACTTGAGAAACCTAGACAGAATCGAGATTGTTACTCCAACTTCTTATGTGTTTGATCGACGAATAGAAGCAGTGTACATCACACAGCATTATTTAGACAGAACTGGTGGAAGTTGCTATGACCCAGACCACACCTACAGGGTCAGTCCACAACTCTTGAGGGAGATTCAAAACCTTCCTACATTACAGTCACGAAATCGTTACTCTAGTATGCAGTCCACAGGTTCATACCCTGGACGTTTATTAGAGCTTCTGGATCGGGTCAATTATGACTCTACCGGGTGGAAAAATGCATTTTCAAATTCCTATCAATGCCATTATGATAGACCAAAACGTGACATAAATCAGCAGTGTGAAGACTACAGTTCAGTATTTATGGAAGTGAAATCTACAAATGATGGACATGCAAAAATTACATGGAGTAATATACCAACAAATCCAGAGAAGAAAGTATGTCTTATTCGTGAAGAAACAAGTTTTCAGTGTTACCATCTTGAAGGAAGAAGTAGTGGAGAAATTGACACTGGAGTCCCTCTAAATCCTGGCCTTCAAGTAATTCTTCGTTCCTTTAGTCCACGTTATAGACAACCTGTAGATGTTTCTGAATTCTCTAATATTCTGGAAGCCCTTGCACTATCTATTGCGTGGTCAATTTCTAAAGAAGTTTGGAGGGGCCCAGTGTTTGATGAAGCCAACAGTGTTCTACCAACTAGTATCACAGGTTATGATGCCTGGCTGCAGCTTTTCACTAGAGACGGATATGCTTGTGCTCGACTCTACATCATGAAGCGCTTTCACTCTTTTAAAAATGAATTCTCCAACTCATGGGTCGGATTCTACAGAGATTTCATGGATAGAAATGACAAATTTGCAACGTTCCAGTGGGTCACAAGCTTCTTGAAAGTACCAAAAGATATCTACAGTGAGGATTATGACTATGAAGTCTATGAATATCAGTCTAACATGGCTATTGGACCTGGGGCACAGATACGATTCATGTTGTATAAGAGCTACAACAATGATCTAGCTCGCACTAACGTCTGGGAGGGTATGTCATACATCATGAGCCACGGTTGAGTTACAACAAATGAATAAATAAATTAAAGATTTGTGTAACATCCTAGAAAGAAATATTGGAACACATAAATAAAACCTCTTGTGGTGTTTGAGTCCAAACTGTTGATTAGATTCAGTGTTTAAAATGTTAATGATGACTCGACCTTATCAAGGCATGTATGTGTCTTGGTGAGTCAGTGTTAGTTTAAGTTCATTACATTTGTTTTTTTTTACTGCTGATAACTTGTTGGTGAGTTCTGTAAACCTGAACCAACGGTATCATCCTATAAGTCTGTCATCCTTATAAGATCTAAATATTATTGATATAAATTAATAAACATTTCAAGCATTTATTCATTAAACTGGTCACTGCACATATTTAACATGATGAGACGATGTAATTATATTAAAAATGATGTAATTACTGTCTGACAGAATGAAATAAAACTGATCTGATTATTTGTTTATATAAAAAAATACTGTACTGGTGTGTGACATAGCGACAACAATCTCATCCCCGAGACCTGGAACACTAAAATAACACATCCTAGATCTCAAATAATGAAAATCTCTCATTTCTGTCTGTTCCATTTGCACAAGAGCAGTTGAAATTGATTCACAATCAGTGAATTCCTATCCGAGCACGAAGTGTGGATGACTTGGAGTTACATTGTGTTGTTTAAGTGTTCCCTTTATTTTTTTGAGCAGTGTGTATATATATATATATATATATATATATATATATATATATATATATATATATATATATATATATATATATATATATATATATATATATAATTTATTTATTTTACATATTGTAAATAAACAAATAGTAAAAAAAAGAAGACACTTTTCTAGGAAAAATTATATTATACTACACATTTTTAACGGTGAACGGTGTAGTAAGAACGTAACAATTTTTGACAGTGACATTTAAGCACATCAAAAAAATCCAGATAGAAGAGTGCATCTGAGTAAAAAGAAAAAAAAAGAAGTCTGCACATCCTACAAACTGCAATCAACATGACCTGCAATGTACTTTAAAAATTATTTATACTTGTACATTCGTACCAGATATTTAATACTAGTTACAGTACCTTATTATTGATTTTGGCATATGTCATGCAATATTATAGTTAAATGGGAAAGTCAGTGTATTTTGTGGCATACTTACACCGTGTGTTCCTATTGGACTGTTGATGTGAAATCAGTAACGAAATAGACAATGGGGGTGTTGTCTTTCGCGCCCTCCACTGCGGTGTATATGTGTAATGACACAGACGGTGGCTATCCCTGTTTGCTAACTCTAATAAAAGTCAAACTGAGACTGGATTTATTCATCACGCTTCATTACATGGTGTCAGAATTGACAACTTCACGTGCCTCAGGGGAGAAAAGGAATAAAGAGCTGTAATGTCGAAGTTTCACGCACCTGAATCCTTTGATTTCACCCAGCCGGCGTCATGGCCTGTCTGGAGACAGTGTTTCTCCCGCTTTCGGGCCACAACAAAGCTCGACCATGAAGACGGTGATTTACAAGTTCATTCTCTTCTCTATGCAATGGGCAAAGAAGCAGAGCCTATTTTCAGTACGTTTATATTTACTGCAGAGGAAGAGGACAACTATTATGGAGCTGTGGTGAAAAAGTTTGATGACCATTTTGTGCCGCGTCGCAACATAATACACCAGCGCGCATGCTTCCACAAACGCACACAGCGGAGTGGAGAGAGTGTGGAGGCATTTGTCAGGAGTTTGTATGAGATGGCGGAGCACTGCGAATTTGGGGCTGGAACCTGAGCTCACTCTGGAGAAGGCAATACAGGTGGCACGCCAAGCAAAGTTAGTTAGAATGCAAAATGCAGGCAAGAGAGCACAGTGCGTGGACCAAGTAGGACACAAGAATAAGCCGTTTAAGTCACATGCCAGTGGGAAAAGTAAACCTCACATAAAACGAGGTGAAGCCAGCACCGTGAGAAGCTGTTCAAGGTGTGCACGTACGCATGAGCCTAGAGCATTCCCCGCATGGGGGAAAAGATGCCGCAAGTGCAATAAAACTGACCATTTCGAAGTAGTGTGCAAAACAAAGAGGCTATTAAAAGAGGTCACTGTCACCCAGGAGCTAAGTAACAGTCAGGATTCCTGGTTTTTAGGCCATATCTCAGATGATGCTGACGTTAAAGATGATTGGCAAGTTGAGCTGCAGCTAAACGGCACTGCTGTGTATTTCAAAATTGATACTGGAGCAGATATTACCGTAATGTTACCACAGCAACCCAAACTAGAATCAATCAAGGCTAGCGTGTGTAGTCTTGGTGGACAGTTGAACTGTCTGGGCAAGTTTCTGGCTTCCACTCAAAGAAAGGGGCAGATTTTCACCTTTTGGGTCTGTGGTAAAGGGCCCATATACAAACAATCTGCTCAGCCGTAAAGTTGCTTTCTTACTTTCTTTTTCTACCCCAGGTGCTTTGGTGGCGGTCATGCCATATCGCTGCACACATTTAACATGGATGGTGATTTTTACTCTCCCCAACAAAATGTCCACAAAGCATTCCCACATTTCCATAAATTAACTGCCAACACAAAGATGCATAAATTGCCATGTTAGGGAACATTAACAAACGTAAATCTCCCACCCTGTACTACATTTCCCAGCATCCTCCACTAGTCGGTGGCGGAGCTCATAAGTCCAAATTCCCAGCACCCTCACAGTATATTCACTATATTATAATGTAATAACATTATTATGTATATTATGCAATGTATTGACTACATACATCTATTCAAATACAACATCTCAGCACAGCTGTTTTTGCATTTAGGTGTGTGTGAAAGCAAGCAGTTTTGTTGCGGTCCTTGTAAGGCAAGATCTGTGCAGTAATGCTGAAGATGAAGGTGAAGGTGAAGATTCAGTTCAGTCCACGACTCTGATACATACAGGCTCAACATACCAGGAGGAGTGTTTGAGTGTTTGTTCGTACGACGAGGCTCTCCAGTTCTACGGGTGCACCACTGAACTAGGCTGGGACTACTGCTCCCCACTGCCTGACGTCACCTACAAGAACATCCCATGCATGCCGAATCAGCCCTGCGGCACCTATAACTTGAATTACAGTTAGTGCTGGATTTCAGCATCTGAATTTGATTACTGTGGACTTGTTAAACCACAGCAACGCAAAAGGGTTAGAAGGCAACCTGAGGGATATATTTGTCAAGAGATAAACTGGGAGAGAAAAATACTTTTCTATTCCAAGGAAGTGAGCAATGCATTTGCAGACAAGTCTAATAGTCAGAGAGAAGATTTTTTGGAAATAATTTCAGAGTGGACGGGTAACTTAAACATACGATCTAAGACGGTATGCAAAACCGATTGTTTCCGCATTGATAACCAGGGATCATTCAAAAAGGATAATCAAGAATACTACAACCTACAAGTACAGTTGAATACTAATCGTAAACCTGGGAAGAGCACCACAGTATCCCAGGTCTTTTTACCCACTAATGCCAACATTCCAGATGAGTACATAAAATTGGCCTTCAAAGAGAGTGAGAATAAGAAGGCAAGGCTTACAGTGGTGGTAACAGATATTTTAGATGCTAATAACAAAAACAATATTCAGAAAAAGAATTAAAAACAAATAAAAAAAACAAAGTTAGCAGCACCTGATTTTTGCATAACAAGAATTACTCGAATTTTGGTGTTGCTTACTCACTGTATGTTTCTTCATCCCTCTGTACTGCCTACTGTTAAACTGCCCCATTTTCGTATTCTGTGTTGTACCTCCAGTTTCACCAAGATCAATTCCTACCGTACTAACCAATAAAGTGGTTGATTTTGATTGTGTTGTTAATTATATATGTATCCAGGTGATTACTGTTTGTGCTTATGAAGGGTTGCAATCTCAGGGTCCTGGGAAATGTAACAATACCAAACTAATCAGACTAGCAGATTAAAAATAGAGGCAGGTTTATTCTCAGAAGGCGAGGCGTCCGGGGACGTAGCGTGACACTAGCATGTTTAAGTGGGGACATTTTTAAATTTAATTCATTCCTATTTTGGTTTCCCATATTAATGTAATCAGTATTAACAGGTTCACATTAATAGTTTGTTTGCCTGTGTAAACATTTATAAATAACCGACAAGCTATATGATTAATATGTACTGAAAACAATATTATTGTGAAATTGTTTATTTTTAGGGTGTGAGCGTAAAGCACATTAACACATGTATATGGTTCCTTTTGTTGGTGGAACAAGTTTGTAGCTCACAGCACCAGACCCGTCTGCCCGTCTGAGGGTCTAGAGGAACTAAAGGGTGGTGGAGGGTTGTGGTTATAAAAAACATTTGTAATTTGTGTAAGGTGGAGAAGTGTGTGGGGTGGAGAAGTGTGTGAGGTGAAGATGTGTGTGGGGTGTAGAAGTGTGTGGGGTGGAGTAGTGTGTGAGGTGAAGATGTGTGTGGGGTGGAGATGTGTGTGGGGTGTAGAAGTGTGTGAGGTGGAGAAGTGTGTGAGGTGGAGATGTGTGTGGGGTGTAGAAGTGTGTGGGGTGGAGAAGTGTGTGAGGTGAAGATGTGTGTGAGGTGGAGATGTGTGTGGGGTGTAGAAGTGTGTGAGGTGGAGATGTGTGTGGGGTGTAGAAGTGTGTGGGGTGGAGAAGTGTGTGAGGTGAAGATGTGTGTGAGGTGGAGATGTGTGTGGGGTGTAGAAGTGTGTGAGGTGAAGATGTGTGTGGGGTGTAGAAGTGTGTGGGGTGGAGAAGTGTGTGAGGTGAAGATGTGTGTGGGGTGGAGATGTGTGTGGGGTGTAGAAGTGTGTGAGGTGGAGATGTGTGTGAGGTGGAGAAGTGTGTGTTTGTGGTGAAGTTCTGCCTGCTGTGTGGTTTCACAGGTCAGATCGCCAGTCTGGATTGTAAAATAAATCCTTTGCTCACTCAAGCGGAGAGTATGTCCTTCCTAAACTGGGAATTTAGATCCTAAACCCCAACCTACATCAGGGATCAGTGACTGTACTTTCATGGACACACACAAACACTTATACTGTACACAACTCGATGCACATTTCATTCATACCTCAACATACAAAACACAATCAATACATAAACAACCACCTACTCATAGAAGCACCTCATGTGCACACTAACACACACACACATACACACACACACACACACACACACACACACACACACACACACACACACACACACACACACACACACACACACACACACCCTCACGTGTACACTACCGTTCAAAAGTGTGGGGTCACTTAGAAATGTTCTTATTTTTGAAAGAAAAGCATTTTTTTTTTCAATTTAGCTAACATTAAATGCATCAAAAATACATTCTATACATTATTAATGTGGTAAATGACTATTCTAGCTGTAAACATCTGGTTTTAATGCAATATCTACATAGATGTATGGAGACCCATTTCCAACAACCATCACTCCAGTGTTCTAATGGTACATTGTGTTTGCTAACTCTGTAAGGAGGCTATTGGATATTTAGAAAACCCTTGAAAACCCTTGTGCAAGTAAGTTAGCACAGCTGAAAATAGTTTTGCTGATTAGAGAAGCTATAAAACTGACCTTCCTTTGAGCTAGTTGAGAATCTGGAGCATTACAATTGTTGGTTCGATTAAACTCACAAAATGGCCAGAAAAAGACAACTTTCAATTGAAACTCGACAGTCTATTCTTGTTCTGAGAAATGAAGTCTATTCCATGCAAGACATTGCCAAGAAACTGAAGATTTCCTACAATGGTGTGTACTACTCCCTTCAGAGGAGAGCACAGACAGGCTCTAACCAGAGTAGAAGGAGAAGTGGAAGGCCCCGTTACACAACTGAGCAAGAAGACAAGTACATTAGAGCCTCAAGTTTGAGAAATCAACGCCTCACAGGTCCTCAACTGGCAGCTTCATTAAATAGTACCCGCAAAATGCCAGTGTCAACGTCTACAGTGAAGAGGCGACTCCGGGATGCTGGCCTTCAGGGCAGAGTGGCAAAGAAAAAGCCATGTCTATATTTGTGAGACGCAGAACAACTGAAAAGATGCTGGAAGAGTGCCTGACACCATCTGTCAAACATGGTGGAGGTAATGTGATGGTCTGGGGTTGCTTTGGTGCTGGTAAAGTGGGAGATTTGAACAAGGTAAAAGGGATTTTGAATAAGGAAGGCTATCACTCCATTTTGCAACACCATGCCATACCCTGTGGACAGCGCTTGATTGGAGCCAATTTCATCCTGCAACAGGACAATGACCCAAAGCACACCTCCAAATTATGCACAAACTATTTAAGAAGAAGAAGCAGGCAGCTGGTGTTTTATCGGTAATGGAGTGGCCAGCGCAGTCATCAGATCTCAACCCTATTGAGCTGTTGAGGGAGCAGCTTGACCGTATGGTACGAAAAAAGTGCCCATCAACCCAATCAAACTTGTGGGAGCGGCTTCAGGAAGCATGGGGTGAAATTTCTCCAGATTACCTCAGCAAATTAACAGCTAGAATGCCAAAGGTCTGCAATGCTGTAATTGCTGCTAAGGGAGCATTCTTTGACGAAAGCAAAGTTTAAAGTAGAAAATTATTTTAAAAAAAAAAAAAAAAAAAAAAAACATTATTTCTACTTTCTACCTTGTCAATGTTTGGACTATGTTTCTATTCATTTTGCAACTCATTTGATAAATAAAAGTAGGAGATTTCAGGGAAAACACAAAATTGTCTAGGTGACCCCAAACTTTTGAACGGTAGTGTACATACGACAAACCTACAACCTGTCGAAACGAACCCTGGGCCTGTGTTGGATGCTCCAGTAAACAATACAGTCTCTTACTCACCTCTGTCAAACAATGATGAATGAAGTGACTCCAACTACTCCATCACCTCACCCACACTGACACTAACTACTCAATCACCTCACCCTCACTGACACTAACTACTCCATCAGCTCACCCACACTGACACTAACTACTCCATCACCTCACCCACACTGACACTAACTACTCCATCACCTCACCCACACTGACACTAACTACTCCACCACCTCACCCACACTGACACTAACTACTCCACCAGCTCACCCACACTGACACTAACTACTCCATCACCTCTCCCACACTGACACTAACTACTCCATCACCTCACCCACACTGACACTAACTACTCCATCACCTCACGCACACTGACACTAACTACTCCATCACCTCACCCACACTGACACTAACTTCTCCATCACCTCACCCACACTGACACTAATTACTCCACCACCTCACCCACACTGACACTAACTACTCCACCACCTCACCCACACTGACACTAACTACTCCATCACCTCACCCACACTGACACTAACTACTCCATCACTTCACCCACACTGACACTAACTACTCCATCAGCTCACCCACACTGACAATAACTACTCCATCACCTCTCCCACACTGACACTAACTACTCCATCAGCTTACCCACACTGACACTAACTACTCCATCACCTCTCCCACACTGACACTAACTACTCCATCACCTCACCCACACTGACACTAACTACTCCATCACCTCACCCACACTGACACTATCTACTCCATCACCTCTCCCACACTGACACTAACTACTCCATCAGCTCACCCACACTGACACTAACTACTCCATCACCTCACCCACACTGACACTAACTTCTCCATCACCTCTCCCACACTGACACTAACTACTCCATCAGCTCACCCACACTGACACTAACTACTCCATCACCTCACCCACACTGACACTAACTTCTCCATCACCTGTTCCACACTGACACTAACTACTCCATCAGCTCACCCACACTGACACTAACTACTCCATCAGCTCACCCACACTGACACTAACTACTCCATCACCTCTCCCACACTGACACTAACTACTCCATCAGCTCCCCCACACTGACACTAACTACTCCATCACCTCACCCACACTGACACTAACTTCTCCATCACCTCTCCCACACTGACACTAACTACTCCATCAGCTCACCCACACTGACACTAACTACTCCATCACCTCACCCACACTGACACTATCTACTCCATCACCTCTCCCACACTGACACTAACTACTCCATCAGCTCACCCACACTGACACTAACTACTCCATCACCTCACCCACACTGACACTAACTTCTCCATCACCTCTCCCACACTGACACTAACTACTCCATCAGCTCACCCACACTGACACTAACTACTCCATCACCTCACCCACACTGACACTAACTTCTCCATCACCTCTTCCACACTGACACTAACTACTCCATCAGCTCACCCACACTGACACTAACTACTCCATCAGCTCACCCACACTGACACTAACTACTCCATCACCTCACCCACACTGACAAGGAACCCACACAGTTCCTTGCTGGTCCTTGTATCTATTGCACCCCCACATGGCCAAAATGTGAATTACACATTACCAACACTAATGCTCTTGTATTTAGGCTATTTAATCAGAGGGATTTTCTGATGTTTACAGAGAGTAATCTCAACAGCACTGCACTCCAACACGGTCATATCAGTCAGACTTACCTGCACGCCCCGTCACTTGAAGACTACCTGTCAGACAAACCCATCTGTTACAGAGATGTCCACGAATCAGAGACGGGCCACATATTACAGGGACTTTAATATATATCTAGGAGGTTCGCAAATTAATGTAGCATATTTCACAACACATGTTGTCACAAAGCGTTTTACAGGATTTACAAGGTTAACACATAATACTACATAGTTTCCTGGAGTAATGGTGGTTGTAGGCTTCCCCAGTAAGGCAGGGGTAATTTCTATGGCTAGTGACTTTCTGAACACTAAACGTTGCATAACAATGTTTAGTGAGAGGCCAGTACTCACACCCCTTCAGACATTTTCATCCATTAAGCATGAAGGGTGGATCCTTGTTAATGTTCAGTTACCTTACGGGAAGAGAAGCCCGTTTACCTGCATTCATCACTTCATGTTTGAACCGTATGACCATCTGTATGGGGTTGGTATTAAACATTTACTCCTGACAAACACACACAGACAAACAGAAGAACCAGTAGCCAAAAAACTGTGGAGTTTGGTCATTAGGACCCAACTATTTGTTTAAAGCAGCACCCGTCATTTTCCATAAAAGCTGTAAGTCTCCTCCACTGATTCATATGATAATCATAATTTTCTACGGCGGGTTCCCAATTCTGTAAGTACTGCACATGAGGCTCATATAACAGACAGTTATATAAGTTCTATAATCAGTTAAATAAATTTAAGTAATTTCCTTAAATGGACACACTAGGTTTATGCAGATATAGTGAGTTAGCAGTTTATCAGGTAACCTGTTCTGTAGCTCCAGTACAAGGACAAATCAGCCCAGTCAGATTTACATATTCAAATGCTCAGACTGATAGTATCTTGTCTTGTTCCAGGTGATGTCTGCATGTTAAATAATATTTTCATGGGAATTTTACCGCATTGATCTGCAGTGTATTAAGGTTATCCAGAAAACGTTTTCACATAGTCAGATCATGTAAATGACTAAGGCTGACACAACACATTCAGGTTCAGTACAGTACAGTATTTAACTCCGTAAAAGCTGTAGTTCAAAGCTCAGCTGTAGTTTATGCAGTCAACGCAGTTATGCATTGCTGAATGAAATGTGTTGTCTTCTTATTCTGCAGGGTTCATGATGAAGTGGAGTTCAGTCCTGTACTGTTTCTGTCTCTGTCTGGCTTTGGCCATTGCCACTTATCCAAAGGAATTAAGAAGCATTGATGATCTTAAAAACAACAATTTTGGTAAAAAATACCCACGACTCGGTCTATTTCTACTATATTTTTTTGCAGAGAACATTGAGATTGATCAAAATGACGTCATTAGGCTTAAGAACATAGATCCGACTCGAGGAGATTTTGGCTTTCATCGGTATTGTAACTACGAAAGAACCTTACCCGACTTAGCCCGAGGCACGGCATACTATAGTTTGGGCAATCTCAATGACCAAAACGTGAGAAGTAGATTTCCTCGCTATGTCACACACCAGTACGGTGTGAGATTAAGCACTAATGAACTGAGAGACTTGAGAAACCTAGACAGAATCGAGATTGTTACTTCTTCTTATGTGTTTGATCGACGAATAGAAGCAGTGTATATCACACAGCATTATTTAGACAGAACTGGTGGGAGTTGCTATGACCCAGACCACACCTACAGGGTCAGTCCACAACTCTTGAGGGACATTCAAAACCTTCCTACATTACAGTCACGAAATCGTTACTCTAGTATGCAGTCCACAGGTTCATACCCTGGACGTTTATTAGAGCTTCTGGATCGGGTCAATTATGACTCTACCGGGTGGAAAAATGCATTTTCAAATTCCTATCACTGCCATTATGATCGACAAAAACGTGACATAAATCAGCAGTGTGAAGACTACAGTTCAGTAAATCTGGAAGTGAGATCTACAAATGATGGACATGCAAAAATTATATGGAGTAATATACCAACAAATCCAGTGAAGAAAGTATGTCTTATTCGTGAAGAATCTCATGAAAGTTTTCAGTGTTACCATCTTAAAGAAAGAAAAAGTGGAGCAATTGACACTGGAGTCCCTCTAAATCCTGGCCTTCAAGTAACTCTTCATTCTTTTACTCTACGTTATAGTCAACCTGCAGATGTATCTGAATACTCTGATCCTTTGGAAGCCTCGGTCCAATATATTGAGAGGACATTTTATATAGAAGTTTGGAGGAGCCCAGTGTTTGATGAAGCCAACGGTGCTCTACCAACTAACATCAGAGATACTGATGCCTGGCTGCAGCTTTTCACTAGAGACGGATATGCTTGTGCTCGACTCTACATCATGAAGCGCTTTAACTCTTTTAAAGATGAATTCTCCGACTCATGGGTCGGATTCTACAGAAATTTCCTTTTTCCAGATAATAATTATAATACGTTCCAGTGGGCCACAAGCTTCTTGAAGGTATCAAAAGATGTCTACAGTGAGGATTATAACTATGAAATCTATGAATATCAGTCTAACATGGCTATTGGACCTGGGGTGCAGTTACGATTCATGTTGGACAACAGCTACAACAATGTGCTAGCTCGCACTAAAGTCTGGGAGCTGTGACAGAAATTATGTCATTCTTGATTAGGTCATGTCATTTAGATTATAAGAGATCATTATGAACTTTATGATTTAGTACATGTCCATTCTGACTAAGCAGAAGGACTACAATAATGAAGTAGTGTGATTCAGAGTAACCATGTTTAGTTCATATTATGCATGTGTGCTATACTGTGACCCAGGTCAGAGAGAGTGCAAAGGGTAAGAGCACTCTATTAACTGGTTGTCACTAGTCTACAATACTTGGGTCATTTAGCTGTCTCTGCATTCGACTGATACATCAGTCTCATATGCGTAAAGCAAAACCTACAGGGTTCTGGATGGGTTTGTTATTTTCAGCTAATATGCGAGGGTCCGTGGTACAGACTGGTCATGTATTCAGGGACTGCATAAAAATTTCAAGTGTCCAATATTTCAGAGTGAACTGTTAAACATTAAATTCGGTGAGTATGTGTGTGAGCACAGGTGAAGATATCGTGCGGAACCAACAGAGAGAAACAGAGCAGGAACCAAACCAAACCCAGTGTTAGGTCATGATACTGTATAGAGTATTGTAATGTTCTCTTACAGGAGCATGCTGAGTCGTGATACTGTATGGAGTATTGTAATGATCTCTTACGGGAGCATGTTGAGTCGTGATACTGTATAGAGTATTGTAATGATCTCTTACGGGAACATGGTGAGTTGTGGAATGTGTAGTGTTGTAATCTCTTACAGATGCACCTGTGATTATGGAGTCACATGTTTCTGGGCGGTGCCTGATGAGTCCACAGCTACAGCTACAAAAGGCTCCCTGGAAGTGCGGACGGGAGGAGAGGGTGGCAGGCTCTCCTCGTTTGTTCTCCCTTTTGGGGGTGATTTTGTTGTATGTCAGCACTCCGGTAGAAAGAGTTGTTAGACTGCCCTTGTTTCCGCGTGTGGTGATTGCTTCTTTGTTTTGCGTAGTTGTATGTTGATTATGTAGTATTTTCTGTTATTCATAGAGTTGTTGTTAAAGTTATAATTTCAATAAGTAGCTTAGCACCTGGTAGGGTAGGCTGCTGATTATTTTATCGCTTCAGTTTTCTTTTCCTTTTTTTTCAGCGTGGGCCTACCTGAAGTCCAGCCGGTGCTAAGCTCGTGCTTGTAACAACCTGCATTTAATACATTCTTTAAATATATTTCGAAACTGCAAAGTTGTTGTTGGTTTTCTTGTTATTGATTCACTCATCTTTCTTTTTTGTTTTACCTGTTAACCGCCTGACCTAGACCAGGCGGTAACACCCAGTGACAGAAACAGACCAGGAACCAAACCAAACCCAGTGAGGAACCAACAGACAGAGACAGAGTTTAACAACTGTGTTGTTAAAAAACAAACAAATGGAATTATTTAATAAACCAGAAAACCATAAACTCCACACAGCTAAATCTAACACTGACTACCCAAGACATAAATGCCTTTTCAGGGAATTCCTAATGCACAAATAGCCTTCGTCTTGCAAAATGTAGTGTAATACCCATCACTGATTTACATTAACATTTAAAACTCTGGAACTAATTGTCACGGTACAGCCCCTGACCCCTCCCCTTTAGGCATATGTTTACGTTGTCTACGTCTAGACGTCTGCGTCTGTGGATATCCGTCAGAGTCTTACACGTCTGAATGTGTACGTGTTCTACGTGCACTGTCGCATCATCTGAAATAAAAGTAATGTGTGCTTATTCATTCTGTGCCGCCTCGTTTTGTTGACGCGCACTCTGCGTCACACTAATGATATTTGTTACTAGGATTGTATACAAATCCTACATTTATTCATACCATTTGTAATGTAATACCATTGATGCAAGCACAGCAAGTATATTGATATTTCTTGTTAAGATTTTATTCAAATCCTTATAGTATTATGTGGTTAATCTCATGAATAAACAATAATACAGGCACCACCATATAGAGAAATTATTAATGATTTCTTACTGCATGTTAACATGTATCAGTCTCATTATGAAATAATAGTTAAAAAGTGCAGTGACCAGTTAAATTAATAAATGCTTTAAATGTAAATTAATGTCAAGAATATTTAGATCTTATAAGGATGGAAGACTTATAGGATGATACCGTTGGTTCAGGTATACAGAACTGACCAACAAGTTATCAGCAGTGAAAAAAAAAACAAATGTAATGAATGAATAAACCATAAAACCAGAAACTCCACACACCTTAAACTAACACTGACTCACCAAGACACATAAATACCTTGATAAGGTCAAATCATCATTAACATTTTAACTAATCAATAGTTTGGACACAAACACCACAGGAGGTTTTATTTATGTATTCCAATATTTCTTTCTAGAATTTATGCGATTAGCCCCTCCTTCTCCTGTCATTCAGTCATGTTTTGTTTTGTTAGCCATGTGTGTCCCTTGTTCCTCCTTGTGTTTTGCAACCCTGCCCACTGGTTAGAGTTTCATGTGTTCCTCGTTTACCCTTGTCTATTTAATCCTGGTGTTTGGTCCTGTGTGTCGCGGTTCGTTGTTGTTGGATGTACTTGCCTTGTTCCTGTTGTTCTGCCATATTGCCCCGTGTTCGTTCGTGTGTTGCTATTGCGGTTGGTTTTGTGTTCTGATTCAGTCATGTCACTTCATCTTGGTTTTGTTACGTGTTCTGACTGCCCATCTGATTCGACCCATGCCTGCCTGTATGAGCCCGAGTTTGGATTTCCCATTAATAAATCTCGCTCTCCTCAGCATTTGTGTCCGCCTCCTTGCTCCGCAGTGCACGCTGCGTTACATTTATACAAATCCTTCATTTATTTATTTGTTGTAACTCAACCGTGACTCATGATGTATGACATACCCTCCCAGACGTCAGTGCGAGCTAGCTCTTTGTTGTAGCTATCTTCCACTATGAATCGTATCTGCGCCCTAGGTCCAATAGCCATGTTAGACTCATATTCATAGATTTCATAGTCATAATCCTCACTGTAGACATATTTTGGTACCTTCAAGAAGCTCGTGGCCCACTGGAAAGTTGCATATTTGTCATTTCTATCCAAGACATTTTTGTAGAATCCGACCCATGAGTTGTAGAATTCATTTTCAAAAGAGTTAAACATTCATGGGTTCTGATTGATTTGTCTATAAAAATAATGTCTCGAAGAGTCAAATTGTAACGTTTCACGGGGTGGGAGGTTAGCAGGAGTGACGCAAATGCAGATTTCAGGGTTTTTTTTTTATAAGAGAGAGTAACAACCAAGACTACAACACAGAAGGCAGGGGGAGCTTTGCTAACACTAAGGAGAGGACACCAACGAAACGGGTAGACAAAACAACAAGGGAAACGTAAACGTAAGATCCTAACAAACCAAGAACAACGTAAGCATAAGACAAGGGAAGCAAGGATACAGGGATAACTCAACAGCATAAACCTTCACTAATAACACAGAGACACCGAGCTACTAACGATTACAAAAGACTAGGGATACACTCAAAGAAAACCTAAACGCTGACATGGGAAAACAAAACAACAAGCGAGGAACAGGAACAGAACAGAGAGGGAGTACAGGGGCAATGACAAGAACAGACCATGGAAAAAAACAGAGGAACAGCGAGGACTCATGTACAGGGAATGAACGACAAGGAAGTGAAACACCGGTGGGGTTATATAACAGAACTGGACGGTGAAACGAGACTCAGGTGTGTGTGTGCTAACGAGGAGGACGTGACAGACAGAGGGAGGACGAATGGGAGCGGGGAGTTAGGCGGGACCAGGGAGGAGGGAGGGGCTAGACGTGACACAAATATTTGCAAATGGTTTGTTCTGTCTAGCCAGGATTTGAATTATTAGTCCAGTGACGAATATACTGTAACTGGTGTGAGAGAAAATAATGGTAAAAATTTGGAGCATCTAGCCCACCATATTGTTTTGGTTTTTGAAGGGTGGTTAATTTGATCTGGGGTTTTTTACCTTTCCTGTAAATTTACTGCTGTATTCAAGGAGGAAAACCAGCCCAAGGGTGGGTTAACAGCTGTCATAGCAAAAAGATAGTTGACTCTGGGAAAAATGTTCATTTTAACAGATGCAATACGGCCAATTAAAGAAAGTGGGAGTTTGTTCCATCGGTTGAGATCCTCTTGGATATTTTGTAGTATTGGTGAAAAATTCTATTTGAATAAGTCCCTTGAATTTGTTGAAATGTTAATTCTGAGGTATTTGATGGTTTGAATAGCATGTTTATAAGGTAACTCCCCAACCTCAGCATTCCAGTCAATACGAGTGAGATGCAGAATCTCCTTGCCAAAACTATTGATAAGATTATGGACTGATGGAAGTGAGGTTGCAGGAGATGTTAAATATAGTAAAATATCATCTGCATATAAACTAATTTTGTGGCAATATGAATTTGGTTGATTCTGAGATGTTACTATTCTGTCTAATGGCTGAGGCTAGTGGTTCAGTGAAAAGTGCGAAAAGGAGTTGTGAAATCGTGCAACCTTGTCTGGTACCTCTGTGTAGGGTGAAGGATTTGGATATTAGATCATTAGTGATTACAGACGCTGAGGGTGTTATTTAAAATTTAAAAATCAAACTCCTTTTCTGCATCTATCTGCACTGACGGTTGTCTTTTGATTGACATACAGGGTAGCCAATCTAACGTCTGAACTTCTGACAACCTACACATGTGGGTTAAACCGTGTTAACTTGTTCAGTTGCTGTGTAGCTAGCCTCCAATTTATTTAAACTAAATACAACAAAGTGTATAAAAATGAGTGCCATAGCTGGTCCGAGTAAGAAGCCTAAAACCTACCACATCCATGCAGAATGGGAGGAGGATTTGTTTTTTTTTGTGTCTTTGCCTCATCTGTCAGTGTGCCGTTGCTTTTCCAAACGGGAAATGTGGAGTGGAATTTTTGAACTGTTCATAAAAACTATGACATTGACTTTCCCCCGAAAAGCGAGCTGAGAAGAGAAAGGTGAAAGAACTAACATCCCAGTTGTCCGAACAGCAGTCATTTTTCTCACATCTGACCACAAAAGCGAAGGCAGCCACCGATTCAGGTGAGACCTTCCAATACGGGGAGATGATAAAAGAGGCATTTGTTGAAGCCTAATTCCTTGTTCCTGGAAAACACGTTAGACACAAACAACGGGACATTCACGAACACACAGACAGGAACATTAATAAACAGAGGCACAAAAGGGAAAAGGGGATTCAGGAGAAACACAGGGATGGACACAAACACAGGCACAGACACACACAAACGGAGCCAGGGTTCCCGCCTGTAGGAGGGCTGTCAGGAGTTGCCATAGGCGGTCCTCCTCCTGCTCCTGCCGCAAACCCTCCTCTGGGTACAGCGTGGCTGGCGGACGCGCTGGGTGCAGCGTGGCTGGCGGACACCTTTGCAGCCCTCTCACTGGGAACGCGACCAGTCTCTCTGGCAGCCTCCGAGGGACGTGCTGCAGGACAGGCCTGCGGATCCCTCTCCCCAGACCCCATCAGGAAACTCCACTTCCCCCTGGTGATTGCTCCCCTGATCTGGCCTCCTGAGCTGTGTACTCTACTTCCATCTCCTCCTCTTCACCGCCCGCACGCCAGATCATTGGCTGTACTGGGGTCTCTGCACGGGAACAGTCCATTGCGCTCCCCTCGGAGGGATAGGGAGAAAAATCCTCCACCGGACCTCTCCTTCCCCTCACGGTCTCACCAGAGTACTCCAAGGGGGGCAGGCTCAAGTCGTCTTCCTCCGTGCAGGGCTCGCCGTCCGAGTACTCGGTGCACTCGGACAGAGGAGGGGTCGCATCCTCTCCCTCTGACTCGGTGGGATCACCCGAGAACACGGAAGGAGGAGGGCCTTCTTCCTCCTCGCTCTCACCGTGGTACTCGGTGGGGGCAGAGTACACGGAAGGAGGAGGGCTTACCTCTTCTTCCTCACCCTCGCCGTAGTACTCGGTGGGGGCCGAGTACATGGACGGAGGGGAGCTCTCCTTCTCTTCGGAGTCCTCCTCCCTCTCAAACCCACTCTCAGGGGTCTTTTCCACCGAGCAGAGCTCTAAGAAGCCTACTGTCAGAGGTGCGGAGTCTCTGTTGGGAGAGCCGTGTCTCTCCTTCCAGATTTGTCGCGCGTCTTGGTGCAACTGCTCCGCCAGTGACTCCACATTGGTGGCCTGAGCCTGACGCAGCAGAAGCGCAACCACGGGATCCTGCCACATCTCATCGAGGGTCACTGGGTTCTCATGGTGATGGGCAGGGGAAGAGGCATGGTGGTGCCTACTGGGCCTCTTCCCCTTCCTCGCGCGTCGCATATCCTGGCATAACTTGGTCGACTCGTATTTCTGTCACGTTGAGCGCTGAGGGAAGGACGAGGCACAAGTCCGACCTTGCACGGCTAACGTCACATTTTATTACACACAAGTAGCGCAGACACTGCATGTATAACATGTAAACATATAACGTAAACTGAATCAAGCAAAGACGAGCACGGGACACTGCGCGAACGCACATTAAATAGACAAACCACATAAGCCCTGAGTGATGACTAGACGTGCTACAGGTGAGACGAATGAACACATTAAGACGCATCCACAACCACGAAGATCCACAGACGCAGATGTCTTGACGTAGACGACAAACACACGCCCAAAGGGGAGGGGTCAGGGGCTGTACCATGACAAAAATACTTTATCCTAAAAGGAAAAAAAGTAAAAAGAAAGAAATGATACACAATATTACATAGTAATAATAATAACTTATATAGAATAATAATAATATAGAAGAAATAAATTTGTTTTGCATTTTTATTGTAGGTAGATTTTGACTTGGTCAACTTATAAGTAGCTCGCAAGCTGAAAATGTGTGGGCACCCCTGGTTTAGATGTAGTGTGTTATTCACATTAATATTTAAAAACTATTATGTTCAAATGAAAATATCCACTGATGTAAAGAATATCCTTCATCATCTGTAAGAGTTTTGTTTCTCAGTAGAAAGCTCTCTTCTTGTGTTCAGCAAATGAGCGGAGGAGTCATGGAGGATCACCAGTTCGAATCTTCAATGAATACTCTGCAAATAACACTCTGCAAAGAAGTGTGTGGCGGAGCACGTGCTCGTAACAAATGAGGAACAAACTACTCTTGAAGCAGAGAGGTTTATTCACACAGGCAGGCTGTACCCAAATGTTTAAAGATAAGAGGGCGCTCCTCTTACTTATACATACACATACCAGTCCTGTGCGTGCAAGCAGCAGGGTGGGCTCATGATGCTAGTCTAACATATGTAATATACTACCATAAATGGAAACAAATGCATTCTTCTCAAGCATGATTGGATAATCTTCTCAAGCAGCCTGTGTGAAAGCATAGCATAATTCATACATGTGCAGCATAACTGACAGGAAACACCTGGAGAGGAAGTGATAAACGGTCTCTGGTACACACACCAAGAACATACAGGAAGAGGGGGAGAGGTGTCAAGCATACATAAGAAGATAAAATATTCCTTCATCATCTAAGAGATGACATCCAGGTGGCACAAGTCCTGTTTCAAAGAGTTGGTTCAGGCCACTTTCAGTGAAAATCCGAGGGTCATGGGTTGACCCAGGCCATTTGGGTACAATATCTAAAATGTTGTATTCTGCATCAAACACAACTTGAGTGTTGATGCTGTGGTACCTCTTCCTGTTCACATAAAGGCTAAAACATACTTGCTGTTAACTACGCGTACGCGTACGCATCATGGCTGCTTCGCGTATCCTGCGTCGGTTTGGCGCGTAGGTCTTGCACGTCCTCCAAAAGTTAACGCGACGCGTACGCGAGGTGCAATACACACAAAACCGCTAGGGGCAGTGTAGCCGCTAACCAGCATCAAAATGGACACAACGATATCCAACGACACAAATTCGCCATTCTCACCACGTCTTTGATTTAACGGCCTTACATACCACCTACGAAGGGATCGCTGTCGTCGTTTTTTCTGCCGTGACCGTAAAATTACCCAAAGGCTAATCTCCTCGAGTGTTGCCATGTTTGCATCGTTAAAATACCGAAGCCCTTTCTACGTTCTGCCCTCTAGTGGATGCCTCCAGTTTCACGCGTTGCACATAGGCTAGTATGTTCTCAGTAACGTTCACAACGCAGCCGGTTGTGTACGCGAACGCATGGGCAAACAGCAAGTATGTTCCAGCCTTAACAATCCTCATTAATGCTGGGAGCAATGATCTTTATGTGATTGCCATCAATTGCACCCACAACTCCTGGAGATCCAGCTATCTGCATAAATGGATGACATGGGGTGTTGTTGGAAAATCAATAAAACGTGTTACAATGTGTGGGGCTGTAAGTGCCATAATTGTTTGCATGACGACTTGGCTAATTGTTGGTTGGGATGGTCCAAAATCATCTGCACTACACTGCTGCATTTTTCCTGTAGCAAGAAAACGAAGCTGGGATGGTGTTGCTGCATGTAGTTGAAGGTGAGATGACATCTCTCACCAAGTTAGTGACAAAGATGATTCCTGCTCTGTCCAGTCTATATTGTTTGATTAATTGAAAGTCATCAAACATTTCCAAGACATTCTTCCTCTCTTGGAAGGTTCGCACACGTCTCGGTCTTCTCAGTGCCATCTCAGCCCCCTGGTGGCAACTCTTAACAACTTAAGAGTCCTCTGGAGCAGTCTTACCTTTTCGGGAGAGTAAGAGTGATTCTTATACTTGAGAGTTTTGATATCTGGCACTTACACTTAACTCTGTGAGTAGGAGCAAATCTAAGAAAATATTTCACCACTTTCTGTGGGTTCTCTACGGTGGCCCTGAAAGCCCATTTAGATGCAAGCGAAAAACGCGCTGCAAATACACAAAGCAAATGCATCAAAATGACAACTACATTTCGGAAACGCACTGCAAATTCAGAAACACTGCAAAACCAGACACAATACAATGGAAGTGTGTTATGACCATATCTTTTTACATGTTCGAGGGAAGCCATTATGTTACAGGGAGGCAGTCCAGTCCACGTTCCACTCCAGGAATCCCTGATGTCCCTGGGAACATCAAGTGATGAGGAAACGGGAGGATCCCCAGTTGAGAACCAGCCTTGCCAACATTGTGTTTAGAGTTTGTGATAATTAAGATATTGATATACCATGTATGACCTTGTGGATTTGTATTTTGGATTTGCGTGACCCTTGAGTATAATTTGTATAGAGTTGTATTTTATATATATATAAGTTAAAAAGTAGTGCCACATTTACAAATGGTTCGGTAGATTGTTTCCATGATATGTTGAATATGTTGAACAAAGCTATTTACAGTGTATGTTACATAATATTGCATGTGGGAAGTATTTTACATGGGTTGTATTGCACATGAGTTGGGAATTTACATTATTGTTGCCATTATTTACATGTTGTTCAGTGCAGTGTTGGCTCTTGGGTAAAAGCCGTCTATGAGCCTACTTGTTCGGGTTTTGAGCAACCTGTACCGTCGGTCTGAGGGTAACGGGTCAAACAGGTGATTGCTGGGGTGGGATGTGTCCGTGGTGGTACTGACCGCCCTTCTGAGGTAGTGAGAGGTGGCAATGTCCTCCAGGCTGGGCAGGGAGCAACCAGTGATCCCCTGGGCCGTGTTGATCACCTCTGCACAGCTTTTTTATCTGCTGCTGAGCACTCTCCATACCATGCCATGAGGAATGTGGGCGTGGTGATGGGGAACAGCTGAGCAGCAATCAGATGACATTCCTGACATTCTTCCTCCCTAAGTTAATGTTACGATTGAAAGACACGGAGAGGGATCCTTGTGCAAAAGCTCGAGGCTTTTATTTAAAAAGACAGACACAGTAGTAGCATACGATAGAGCAACGTCAGTGTGATGGGTAACTCTCGTCGCTACGCAGCAGTGGTCAATCCATGGTCATGACGGGTAGGCAGAGTCTGTAAGGTATCCAAGGGCTAGGCAGGAGACGAGGTCTAGGGAACAAGCAGAGGCCGGTACACAGGATAATCAACACTAGGGAATAACGCTCGGTATGCAACATGGTTGGCAATACTTCGCGTTTGGCAAGTGGAGCAGAAGGGTATAAGTAGTGTAGAATGTGGGCGTGGTGATGGGGAACAGCTGAGCGGAAGTGTATAAGTATGTGAGGAATGGGGGCGTGATGATGGGGAACAGCTGAGCAGAGTGGCAATCAGGTGACATTTCTGACAGTTAAAGCTATAATGAAATACACAAGCAGTGAGATCGTATGAGCCATTAAGAAGCCTCAAATAGAAATCTATACTGGGAAAATTGTTATATTATTTTATGTATTTAATTATTATTAATATAAATACTATTACCGCAAAACAAAATTAAGTGAAAGGGATTTTCCTTTAACATGTTTATTTAACCGACTTTCTCTCCAGTAAGCGCTATATCGATACATCAGTGCAGAAGGGAGGCATATCCGGAGTACCGGGTTGCGTAGAGCATACAGGAGTGGTGACTCAGCTTATCAGAGAAGCCCGGGAGAATAAGGGAGACCTGGCAGTGCTTTGGCTTGACTAGGCTAACGCCTGTGGCTCTATCCCCCATAAATTGGTCCAGATAACCCTGGATAGGCACCATTTGCCAGGTCAGGTGGTTTAACTTATAATGAACTACTACGACCAGTTCAACATGAGAGTGTCATCAGGGTCCATAACATCAGAGTGGCACAGAGTGGAGGTTCGGATCGTCACAGGCTGCACCATCTCTGTGATCCTGTTTGCTTTAGCAATGATCATGCTTGTTAAGTCCGCCGAAATTCAGTGTCGGGGCCGAAAGACCAAAATGGGAGTGCGCCAACCACCAATCGGGGCGTTCATGGATGACCTGACTATTACCAATGAGTCAGTACCAGGGAGTAGGTGGATCCTGAAAGGAGCTGGAGGAGCTGTGTGGATGGGCAAGTATGAGGTTCGAGCCCGAAAAATCAAGGTCACTGGTGTTTAAGAGGGGCAAAGTCATGGACAGGTTCCACTTCAGCATCGGAGGCGCAGTAATCCCAACTGAGAAACCAGTGAAGAGCCTTGGCAAGGTATTTAACAGCAGCCTGAAGGATTCAGCATCGGCTCAGGAAACCTGTCAGGAGCTGGAGAGCTGGTTGAGAGCAGTGGACCGGTCTGGGCTACCCGGTAAGTTCAAGGCTTGAATCTACCAACATGGCATCCTGCCTAGGGTACTTTGGCCTCTGCTCATCTACGAGGTTCCCATCTCAATCGTGGAGGGCTTAGAGAGGAAAGTAAGCAGCTTCCTTAGGAGGTGAAAAGTCATATGGTCTGAGCTGTGGCGGGCGAAGCCACAGCACATAAATTTCCTTGTCCAGGCAGTATACGACATACTGCCTAGCCCATCAAACCAATTGTCCAGAGTGGCCAGACAGAGGCACGCTGGAGGACACCCTGAGCTGCTGTCCAGTACACCTGGCGCCACAACCAGGTCCTGAGACCCACCGTGGAAGCCATCAGCAGGGGAATCAGCAGCAGTAGACGGTCCCGTTCCACCACCCAGAGGATCGCCTTCGTGAAGGCTGGGAAAAACAGCAGGAGCCAGGAACACACCAGGACTTCTGGTGACAGAGATAGATTGGCAGCTGTCTGTTGACCTGGAGAAGCAGCTGAAGTTCCCCCAGCACACTGTCACACCCTGAGGCCAGATATCCTACTGGTCTCAGAGGAGACGAAGATCATCATTCTGATGGAGCTGACAGTGCCATGGGAGGACAGACTGGATGAGGCCCACAAGAGGAAGAGGACCAAGTACGAGGGGCTGGTCATTGACTGCCGCAAGCAGGGATGGAAGGCAAAGTGTATGCCCACTGAGGTTGGCTGTAGAAGATTTGCAGGCCAATCACTCTACAAAACCTTGAGTGCACGGGGCATTACCAGCATGGAGAGGAGAAGAGCTATCAAGAACATCACGGAGGAAGCAGAGAAAGCCTCAAGATGGCCCTGGATCAGGAGAGGTGATCCATGGGGAGTAGCGAAGGCCACCTGAACACAAGCCGGGTCTGATCAACCATGGCTGGTTCGCCTGGGCGAGGGTGTCTGATGTTGAAAGACCCAAAACCCGATGATCCCAGGTTACATCACTGATGATGTGTTCAGGAGCATCCTTGAGATGTATTTTACCAACAGAAAATCAACAATAGAATAAAGAATGCAACAAATGTGTAATTAACAAATTAAAGATTAGCTTCTTGCTGGTGCCAGGCGGAAGTAGTCCTTAAGGCATTTTTCGACCTCTGCTTTCGTCGGAGCTGATAGCACTGGGTTCTTCACTGCTTCACTTTGAACGTAAGTTGTTACCGGGCGGGGTGTAAAATGGACAGAAATTAAGTATTATATCGCAATTGATTGATCACCAGTGGTTGGCGCCAGAGCGAACTAGTAATTCATTGAATCATAGATATGGATCAGAGGTAAATAAACTAGATTTTTTTTCGGCGTGAGAAATCGGATGTGTGGCGTGAGAGCGTGTGAAGACGGTCAAATGCGTGTGTCTCACGCTCAATGCGTGAGAGTTGACAACCCTGTTATTTACCCATGTAGTTATTGTCCATTTATTTATTTATTTATTTATTTGGATCTCCCTATGGGTATTATGCTTCTTATCCTGTGTTTACCCCTGGTTTTAACACTTCAAGCAATGATTTTATTTCTCTTACTCTATGTGGTATGAAATAGTTTGGGCAGGAATGATCCCTCAAGTTTTTGTATGCCCTGCCCCCTGAAACACAGGTGTTGGGACAGAGAAATCACAAAGATCCCTCTGACTTTCTTGAAATGATCCCTCGAAGTTGTCACGGTACGGCGGTCCCCTACTGGTCGCCCCCGTCTACAGCAGCAGCTTGTCCTGTGGGTGTGGCGTTGTGTTCGTCCCTCAGGTGGGCGGAGCCCGCGATCCGTCTCACCTGAGGGTCGTTTGTTCGTCTATATATGTCTTGTCTTTGTACCAGTTGACTGCTGGTTATTATATCCTTAATTCGGATCAGTTCACGGGTTTTGGTTTGCGCACTTTACATATTAAACCATCCTATTTCCCTGAGACTTGGCGTGATCGCTTCCATTTATTTTCGCTCACCCTGCCCGTCACAGAATAACCAGCCACCTTCGGAAGCCGCCAGTCTCCTTTACTTTCTCCTTCGTTCGTGGTCATGTCTCGTGGTAAGTGTTTGTCTGCGTGGTGTTTTGTGTGAAGAGCTTCGCCGTGCTTATGTGTTTTGTGTATGTGTGTAGCACGGCGAGGACCAGGGCAGTCTGCCCTGGGAAAGCTCTTCCTGTACATTGTTTGTCTGTCTGAAGAGTTTCGCCGTGCATTAGTGTTGTGAGTGGCACGGCGAAGACCGGGGCGTCTTCCCCGGGAAACTCTTCATGTTGTGTGAGTGTAAAGTGTGTACGTGTGAACGGGCGTCTGGATCAGTGTGCGTGCTCGTGGTGTTGAATGTTCAATGTTTTGTGTAAAGCGCGGAAGCCGCTCCTCACTGTCGCCTCGCTCCCCGTTGTGTTGTGTTTCATGTGGGGAGTGACTGCGAACACGAGCGGCGCGTCGCTGTTATGTGTTTAAACCGAGCGCGCATGTGTGGGTCTCGTCCGTTCGTCGTCTGTACACCGTTTTTGTCTAGTCTTTGCGTGTGTGTTGTTATTGCGTGCCCGTGATTATGTTGTGTGTAATTCCACACATGCTCCTCCCCCTTGAGTGTGTGTTGGGGGTGGACCAGTGATGGTCCCATGCCACGGGGAGTGGCACGGAGGGCGTCGCTCCTGAGGGAGGCCCTGACCAGGAACGTGGGGGGTTCTCCTGAGCAGGTGGAGGTCCCCTGCTAAGACGGAGACCCCTCCCCCATTGTAAGGGGGATCAGGGCAGTGCGCGTCTATGTTTTGTGTTGGTGTGTGTGGGTGTGTGTGTGCATTTTGTGTTTTATGTGCAGGTGCTTCTCCCTGGCGGTGGATCGTGGCAGTCCTGGACCTTGTGGGGGTCTCCAGCCGGCAGGAGCCCCCTTATGTTGTGGGGTGACCGGAGCCCGGTCGGAAAGAGCCCCTCCCTAGAGGGCTGGGGCCCCCGGATGTTTGGGGACGATAGGGCTCTGGTCCGAAGAGCTCCTGCTGAAGATGGAGATCCTCCCTCCTGCTCGGGGTGACCAGGAGGCCCTTGGGGGCTGTTCCCCAGCCCGCGATAAGGGTGCTCTGGGCCTCGGTCTCTGGCGCTCCTGGGTTTGGTGGAGGAGTCCACCTCGTAAAGTCAGGCTCCGGCTGGGGTGGCCCCTAGCAGAAGGCAGGGGCCAGCTCCGAGAGGAGGTAGGTCCAGGAGGTGACTTAGCCACGCCCCAGGGAGGTAACCTGCACACATACACCCCGGACGGACACGGAGCCATGGCCCGCCGTCCTCGCACCTGTGGGGCTATGCGGCTTAAGGCCGGTTAGGGCGTGAGGGCTCTGTGACCGACCGGGGCGTGGTTTTGTCTTGTTGACGGCCCAGTCGGTCCAGGGTCCCGCCCAGGTAGGCGAGCTAACCTGTGTTTGTGTTTTGTGTTTCAGCTCCGGGACTACAGGGGGTGTGTCCCTTGTCCCTGCCTGCCTGCCCCTTTGTTTTGTGTGCTGCTGCTGTAGGCCGCACAGCCGGTGGAGGGGAGTGCGGCTTGGAGGGGGGATCTGTCACGGTACGGCGGTCCCCTACTGGTCGCCCCCGTCTACAGCAGCAGCTTGTCCTGTGGGTGTGGCGTTGTGTTCGTCCCTCAGGTGGGCGGAGCCCGCGATCCGTCTCACCTGAGGGTCGTTTGTTCGTCTATATATGTCTTGTCTTTGTACCAGTTGACTGCTGGTTATTATATCCTTAATTCGGATCAGTTCACGGGTTTTAGTTTGCGCACTTTACATATTAAACCATCCTATTTCCCTGAGACTTGGCGTGATCGCTTCCATTTATTTTCGCTCACCCTGCCCGTCACAGAAGTGCAACAGCTCGGTGGCAGAAATGGACTTTCTGTCTCTTAAAATACTATGAAAAATCACTTGGAGTGGATGGGCTGGTGCTAGAAATGTTAAACTTGTTGGAAATACATGTATGAACCCATCGTTGTGAAACAATAAAACACTGAAAACAAAAAAAAAACAGTTTATCCCCGCTTTCATGTAGTGTACCGGGATACTGCTTTTCCCGATCTTTTGCCGTTATTTTCGTCGGCAAGTGTGAAACGTTCGCCTCTCATGCTGCTTTCAGTCTGCTCCTCTTGAACGTATACACGGAAGTAAGGCGGGAGTTTGTCGACGTCACATCAAGACGACAACAGTGATTGGTCAAATTTGCGGGAAAGTTGCGGTGATTGGCTGAAGTTGCAACACCTCCCTGAATTTGCAGGGTTTGCTTTAATTTGCGTTGAAGTTGCAAATCGCAACATCGCGAATTTCTGGAGGGGCTGGTAAATGTTAGCCAGTTAGCAAAGTTACTTACTTTCGTAAACGGTGAACAGGAGTACTCGGTGGAAGAGCGGTGTCATCGGCTATAGCTCACAAAACCGTTGAGTGTCCGTTAACTGGTTAGCTCGCTGTTACGTAGGGCTACGCCCCCTCTCCTAGCTGTCACTCCGGTTTCCCTGTTCCTCATGTCTGTGTTGTTCCCTGCTCCTGGATCCTGCCCTGCTCGTCTGTTTCTATGGTTTCCCCTCATCTGCCACGCCCGTGTCGTCATTGTTATCACCTGTTTGTAGTATAGTCCTTGTATTTCCCATGTCGATCATCGGTTGTTTTGTGCTCTGAGTTGGTTCTTGCTTTGTTTATTCAGTCTGTGTGGTACTTCGTCTATTGGCTCATTTGGTGTTTTGGTGTTCTTTGTCCCCGATCTCCATGTGTTCCTGCCTGGTTTGTGTGTTCTCCTTGTTGTAGTAAGTCATGCCTGTGTACATTTCGTGTTCGGACTGCCCACCCGATATGACCCCCGCCTGCTATTACGACTCTGTTTATGGAATTCCCTTGAATAAATCTCGCTTTTCTCAGCGTTTGTGTCCACCTCTGCTCTGCGTCGCGCAGAACGTCACACTCACGCTAGCTTTTTTAATTCGCCACGAAGATTCCAACAATCTCACGCACATTAGTGTTTCGCACTTAAACATACTATCAGATAACTCTAAATAATAATGTTTAATCAACAAGCATCATTACTGGCAACCTTAGACTGTTAGCCCATAGGAGATACACTAGGATAGTCATACATGTAGGGGCCAACGATATACGTCTGCGGCAGTCAGAAGTGACTAAGGCTAATGTTAAAGAGGTGATTAAATTAGCCCAGACGATGTCCAATGCCGTAATCTGCTCTGGCCCCATCCCAATGCTGCGTGGTGATGAGCAATACAGCAGGCTCACGTCGTTAAACCACTGGATGTCCAAGTGGTGCTCCGAAAATCAAGTGGGCTTTATTAATAATTGGAAAGAGTTCGAGGGTAAGCCTGGTCTTTTAGGCAGAGACGGTGTCCACCCCACCCGGGATGGCGCCGCCTTGTTATCCTGTAGCATAGCCCATAGCCTGTTAGTTAGTCGGCAGAGTAGTACTAGGAGCTGATGACTAACCAGAGTCGCGACCAGGCCGCAGACTAACGGGCTAAACCTGTCTGCGAGCTGCTTAGAGGCGTCACCAAGTTCCCATAGGATTGAGACTGTGTCTGTGCCCCGGGTTAAACTAAATCATAAGAAAATAGTTCGCCCTAAGTTCTTAACTAATATTCAGACTTCACATCCAATTATTACCTATATGACCGAGGATCCACTGACAAGGGCTTTTACTTCTATATTGAACTCTGTCGGCATTATACAAAACGTAGTAGGACCTACACATTATCAAAATCATACCCTAGATTTAAACTTAACGCTGGGTATCGACGTAGATAATATAAATATACTTCCGCAAACCGTAGCAATCTCTGATCACTATTTAGTCCAATTCAATCTTCACCTTAAGATAAATACCCGCTCGTCTCCTCGGCAGTGTATAAAGCGCTTGATAAATTCATCAACAGCAACACAGTTTATTGAAACCCTCCCTGATTTAACTGCTTTAGCTAATTCGCCATCCGATCCAGGAAAGTTAGATAGTCTAACTGACTGCTTAGAGAATACATGCAGATCAGCTCTAGATATAGTAGCTCCACTAAAATATAAAAAGGCTAGATCCAAAACGCTCGCCCCGTGGTACACTGACCAAACTAGAAACTTAAAACAAATAGCATGTAAATTAGAGCGGAAATGGCGATCTACTGAGTTGGAAGTATTCCACTGTGCCTGGAAGGATAGCATTATTGACTACAAACGGGCACTCACTAAAGCACGCTCAGCATACTTAGCCTCACTGATAGAGAAAAATAAAAACAATCCTAGATTTCTTTTTAATACTATTTCTAAACTTACAAAAAATCAAGCAGGCGCAGAACCTCAGATTCCAGTAAACTTCACTAGTAATGTATTTATAGATTTCTTTGATAATAAAATAGAGAATATTAGACAAAATATAAAACCTTTTATTAGCAATACAACTGGTATGTCATCTGGTTTGGTTGATATTGATTTAAATTACATACCGGGAGAAAAACTTGATGCTTTTCATCCACTCCCACAATCAGAATTAGAGAAAATTATTTCTTCCTTAAATTGTACTACCTGCACTCTAGATTCAGTTCCTTCAAAGTTATTAAAAGAGGTATTACCAGCTGTAACTGAACTTCTTCTAACTATAGTTAACTCATCCATTACAATATATCACATGCCCAAATCATGTAAATTAGCAGTTATTAAACCTCTGATCAAGAAACCAAATCTTGATCCGACTGTGCTATCTAATTATAGACCCATTTCGAACACATAATTTATATCTAAGATCATAGAAAAAGCTGTTGCCCAGCAATTATGCCTATATCTGCATAGGAATCACATATTTGAAAAGTTCCAATCTGGCTTTAGGCCCCATCACAGTACTGAAACAGCATTAGTCAAAGTAACAAATGATCTCCTCCTTGCTTCAGATCAAGGCCATGTATCACTGTTAGTGCTTCTTGATCTTAGTGCAGCTTTTGACACAATTGATCATAGGATCTTGCTAAAGCGGTTAGAATGCTGGGAGTCTCAGGCACAGCCCTTTCATGGTTTAACTCTTACTTGACAAACCGCCATCAGTTTGTAGAGCTCAATAATATTCCATCCAAACGTACAATAGTTAAATATGGGGTCCTGCAAGGCTCCATCTTAGGACCACTATTATTTACATTATATATGCTACCATTGGGCACAGTTATAAACAAACATGGTGTCAATTTTCACTGCTATGCAGATGACACTCAACTTTACATATCAGCCAAACCTGATGACAAACTCAGTTTAGGAAAAATTGAGGCCTGTGTAAGAGATATTAAATGCTGGATGTCTCTAAACTTCCTCCAATTAAATGAGGACAAAACAGAAGTTCTCCTTGTGGGCCCTAAGACCGCAAGACAGAAAATTCCAGATCTAATGCTTAGTCTCGCAGACTACCCCATTACACCTGGCACAGTAGCCAAAAACCTAGGCATCATACTCGACTCTGACCTATCGTTTGATAAATACATAGATAATACTACTAGGATAGCTTTTCTACATCTCCGCAACATTGCCAAGTTAAGAAATGCATTATCACAGGATGATGCAGAAAAATTGGTGCACACCTTTGTTAGCTCCAGATTAGACTACTGTAATTCACTACTGTCAGGATGTTCAATAGGAATCTAAATAAACTTCAAATAGTTCAAAATGCCGCAGCCAGAGTTCTGACCAGAACTAGAAAATATCAGCATATTAGACCAGTCCTATCAGCCCTGCATAGGCTCCCAGTTAAATTCCGTATTGATTTTAAAATTCTATTATTAACTTATAAAGCACTGCACGGGCTTGCTCCTGAATACCTCCAGGAACTTATTTCCTATTATGAACCCCCACGTCCACTAAGATCACAGGGTGCTGGTCTTTTATTAGTTCCACAAATTAATAAGGTAACAGCAGGGGGAAGAGCCTTTTCTTGTAAGGCCCCCCAGCTTTGGAACAACCTTCCAAAATGCGTACGGCACTCTGACACAGTCAATCTTTAAGTCTAGGTTGAAAACCCACCTATTTAGTTTAGCGTTTGATAATTAACATCCCCCCTTAGATAAAGGTACAGATCCAGGGGTTCATAGACGAAGGGTTTTATGGTAGACTGGGGCGCTGGTGCTGTCGTCCTGTCACTGCTCGTGGTCACTCAAGTTTGTTGACAGTGCAGTGGATGGATGCCATTGTCTCAGAATGCCCCCAAGCCTATGTTGCCTTCTGGTTCTGCCTTTTTAGCTAGGCTGTAATAGTTTAACTTAATGCTGGAGTTGTTGCCACACTCCAGAAAAGTTTATTATTTCACCTGTCCTATATATGTCCTCATACAGAGCTAATTTTCCCTGTTTTATTTTCTCCACATGGCTGTCCCCCTGCTCGAGGAAAAATGAGATGAGGAGAGACAAGCGATCCATCCAGTGCCAGCCACCTACTGCCTGACCGGATAGCTTACACCATGATGGACATTATTACATATTTTCCTTTTCTTTATTTCTTTCTGTCTAAATTGTTGTTGTTGTTGTCATGGTGACCGGTGTCGGCCAGAGGAGGATGGATTCCCCCCCTGAGTCTTTGTTCCTCTCAAGGTTTCTTCCTCATGCAAAAAAAACTAGGGAGTTTTTCCTTACCACTGTCGCCCTTGGCTTGCTCACTGGGGGCTCGGCACTTGTAAAGCTGCTTTGTGACAACAACTGTTGTAAAAAGCGCTATATAAATAAAATTTGATTGATTGATTGATTACTAAGTGTTTCATACTTCATTGATGTCACTTTTATGAACTGGTGATACTGCGGCAACGCACTGTGGTTCTGTCTGAAGTGCAAGTTAATAAAGGGTTTATAGTATTAACTACCTTCCATCGTGGTGTTTCGCTCCTACAATACGAAACTCAGCGGCGTGGTGAAAGGCAGTTATTGGATGGACATAACTTTTTGCATGTCGCAATCATATGTCAATGTTAAACAGTCACGGAATCTGAGCTGTCAAATTTCAGATCAGGTTTAAATGTAAAAAAAACACAGTATATGCGTAGACATCTGCAGCACGATGATAATATCATCAATGGAAGATCAATCCAAAAAGAACAAGATGTTGCGACCTTTTCCAGATGTATTGGAGATGTATGTGTGCTAGCTGTCAAATTGCAGAACGGATGAAGATGTAAAGAAGACGTATATGCGTAGACATCTGCAACACAATGATAATAAGACTTACGACCTTGTCCAGACGTATTGGAGACGTATATGTGCTATCAAGGACACGGCCCTATCACATATTACAGGGGCTTTAAAATATATAGGAGGTTCATAAATTAATGTAGCATATTGTGTGTCTGAGAGCTACCTTTAAAGTTTTAAAGTCTCTTCAGATGGACTTGAGTGTCAGATGGACTTGAGTGGGACAGAGTGTGTCCTTTTTACATATAACACATAGTTTCCTGGAGTACTGGTGGTTGCAGGCTTCCCTAGTAAGGCAGGGGTAATTTCTATGGGTAGTGACTTTCTGAACACTAAACGTTGCATAACAGTGTTTAGTGAGAGGCCAGTACTCACACCCCTTCAGACATTTTCATCCATTAGGCGTGAAGGGTGGATCCTTGTTAATGTTCAGTTACCTTACGGGAAGAGAAGCCCGTTTACCTGCGTTCATCACTTCATGTTTGAACCGTATGACCATCTGTATGGGGTTGGTATTAAACATTAACTCCTGACAAACACACACAGACAAACAGAAGAACCAGTAGCCAAAAAACTGTGGAACAGTGGAGTTTGGTCATTAGGACCAAACTATTTGTTTAAAGCAGCACCCGTCATTTTCCATAAAAGCTGTAAGACTCCTCCACTGATTCATATGATAATCATAATTTTTTACGGCGGGTTCCCAATTCTGTAAGTACTGCACATGAGGCTCATATAACAGACAGTTAAGTTCTATAATCAGTTAAATAAATGTAAGTAATTTCCTCAAATGGACACACTAGGTTTATGCAGATATAGTGAGTTAGCAGTTTATCAGGTAACCTGTTCTAACCACAGGACAAGGACAAATTAACCCAGTCAGATTTACATATTCCTGCTGGCGTTGTGGTTCCTCCCAACCCAGACCTCACGCAGAGAGACTCAGCGATTTCCCTCTGCTGTCCTAGGGCAGCCATGTGAAGGACTGGCTAACCACGACAAACACAGAAAGCAGAAAATATTGAAAGCATGAGATTATTGCATGGTTACAATCGACCTTTTAGCAAAAAACAAAAAAACAAACAAAACAGTCTTTTGGGCCCTCTGACCCTCTGATGGCTGGTATGGATTGGTCACTACTGTAAAATGTAAGATGTAATTCTGTAGGTTGCCAACATTTATTCTGAAGAAATGGGGCAATTGGTATGTCATCAGCTTAGCTGTGGTTTAGAGTTTAAACTAAGTTTATACCTTAGTGAGTTACGTGGGTTATTGAACTCCGTAAAAGCTGTAGTTCAAAGCTCAGCTGTAGTTTATGTCACGGTACGGCCGCCCCCTGCTGGCCACCTCCGTCTGCAGTGGCAGTATTTCATGTTGTTTTGTTGTGACGTTGTGTTCATCCCTCAGGTGGGTGGGGCCATTAGGATACCCAACACCTGAGGGTCGTTGTCTGTCTATATATCGTGTCTTTGTACCAGTGGACTGCTGGTTATTGTATCCTTAATTTGGATTAATTCACGGGGAATTTTGAGTTTGTGCACTTTACCCATTAAATCCTCCCTTTTCCCTGAGACCTGCGATCGCTTCCTTTTTATTTGCACTCATCGCCCGTCAGTTTAAACTAAACCCAACTGTCATTTAAATGTCACACCTCCACAACTAGATCAGTAAATCTCAGGTTTAACTGAAGTTTGTCTTAAAGGGTTTTAATAGAGGAACTACTACAAAACCAACATATTCACACAAAAAACAGAGGCGACAAGAACTGCTAACAGGAAAAGAAGCATGAACTACATGAACAAACATAACTACTCATAACTTAGAACATACGACTTGCTATTCACGACGTACACCTTACAACGTTCAATAACCCACAACCACAGAGACCAAACACAGGACTTAAATACATCAACTAAACAAGGGACACAACAAGACACACCTGAAAATGATAACGAGGGGCAGAGAACACACTCAAAAAAATATTTAAGCCCAAGAGTTAAAATTTATGTATTTCAATTACATGTAAATTTTCCATTCAATTTTAATACATAAATACAATTTAAAAATAGCTTTAAAGGTTACGTTTCAAAATCACATTCAATAAGTATGAATAAATTAAATAACCTATATTTTTTTGTACTTGTGGGATTTATGCAGGTCTTTTACATAAACCTTATGTATTGCAAAAGAGTTATTACTACTTGCTATATTCAAATATAGTACAAACTCAAGTACAAACAGTTAAATTCAAAAACATTTATTTTTAAGCTTCAAATTGAACATTTAAAAGTCCAAACATACATTAAAAAAATATTTTTCCATTTTCACTTCCCTGCCACTAATACTAGTAATACTATAATAATAATAATAATAATAATAATAATAATAATAATAATAGAAAAAAAGTAATAACATAACCTCATCAAATACACAAAAAAAATCTAATGGGCTACCCGAGCACCAGCTGTCCTTAACAATTCAGTCCTAAAACTAGCTAATACAGACACAGAACTGTATGCATTTGGTAACATGCATATACTTGCCATGTATTTTTAAGGAATGTGTGAACAATGCAAGCTTATTGAAGCATCTTAATTTTGAGGGCTTGGACCTTTGGGGAAAGCTTTTTGCCATCCAAGTTCATCAGTACCTTCTGGAAAAATTCAAATGTGAATTTGTGCTCTGGAGGGTAGCTCAAGTTGAGTGAATAAATCAATCCCAACAGGATGGCACAGCCAAACGAAATGCTTCCCATGTTGCACAGCAGCGCAGTACCTTCGATAATCACTCCAACATCCTCAGGCTCCTCCACAGCATCAGCGCCCTCTTTGCGGATCACATAAAGCCCCATTACGGTCTGTGCAGTCTCCCTCTTAGTATCCTCACTGTTGCAGTTCTAAGATGAACAGAAGAAAGTAAAATTTATTGACAATAGAAAATGCACACAAACAACGTTACACAGTAAAATAATATCTACTAACCAGGTACTCTTTGACAAGGCTGTCAACTTTCTTGTTCAGGTAAACACAAAGACTTTTCAACACACAGTCTCGTCTGACACGGATGTTGTTACACTGCAATAAAAAAAAGGTAGGTATATGAATGTGGGAATATAGTTTGTGGCATATCAGTGACCAGTAGGTATGATATATTAAAGTATTTTAAGCTAAAATTATGACATCCAAAATTTCAATTAGGATTAAACTGGCTGTGAAAGAGAACACCATAATGTTCATACCTTTGCTGTTGGGGCCATAATGAGCCTGATCATCTTCCCAGCAGCTCCTCCTCTGTTGCTGAATATTTTAATCAAGTTATCTGTGTATTTATCCAGCTGTCCTAAAAACTTAGTTTGCAATGGCAAAGTTGTTATGCGCATGAATTCTGCATTCACCTGAAAGTAAAAAGAGAACAGAACAAAAATAAAGAAAACCTAACAAAAAAGAAAATATGTATAATTAGGAAAACTGACACTTTGCCGATGAAGTTTACAATATTACAGATACTTACTTCACTCACAGTAAACAAGGCAGGCCATCGGTTTTGGAAGTCAGAAACCAATGGCGAGTCCTGGACCACTTCCTGTCGCCTGTAAGAGAAAGTCTGGTGCATTTTTTCCCTGATCACTGCTTCATTGTTTTTCTTTTTAACCTCATTCAAGAGTGTAACCCTTTCCTTCTCAAGGCTCTCTGTTGTTTCTCCTTTTGGGAGGCAAGGAAGAAAATTGACCTCTGCTTTTCGGGGTTTTTTGATGTTTGCAGCTGCTTTCCCCTCACCTTTTCGCTTATTCTTGAGAGAATTCACACTGACCTCAGGGTGTCCAATCCGGCTTAGTTTTGTGCGAAAATTTGCCATCGTGATTTTTAGATAGTGTTTCCATCCTTCATGGCCAGTGCGAGTACCTCTCTCCCTCAAGCATGGATGAGTCTTTACCAGAGCTTCAGCAGCTTCCTCAAGTTGATGATCAGTGGCATATGCTGTGTACCTGAAGATCTCTTCAGCCATACCTTCAAGGATATCAGATCGTAGCTTTGGTGGAGGGGTAAGAAGAGTACCATTGTTAATAAATTCAGTGTTTGCTTTTTGAAGCTGAAGTTCTGCACAAGATGAAAACTGAGGTAGAGCAAAATCTTGAGGCCAAGATGATCTTCTGGACTCTGGAGTTTGAACTACAATGACTGTGTCAGCACTGCTTCTGTCAGATAAATTGTCTTGGTCATCAGATGGAGCATTACGGGAAGGGCTAACATCTCTACTTGGTGTCACAGAGCTATACGATGTACTGGGTGACATTAAAGGAATGCTGGAGCTGGATGTTGGAGTTCCTGGAATGCTGGTGCTGTCCTCACAAGGTAGAAAAATTACCTTTAGTGTATCCCTGTCTTTAATTTCACTGGTTGAGGCAAGATTCATGTATTCATTTTCAAAGTCTACATCCTTGTACTGCAGCCTGAACTGCCCTTTCAGTCCAAAAATATTTTTTATCTCAACAATAAGATCATCCACAGAGTCTGGAATTCCTGACTTGAGGACAAGTTTTCTGGCATCACTGTCTCCACCAACAAGAATTCTCAGGTAGACTGGGCCTGCCATGTTTAAGTGATTTATGCTATAGAACAAAAAGGAAAACAAAAATAAGGCGAGAAAATAAATTTTAAAAGTAGAATATTTCTCATGGAACCATTTGTTTAAATCTCTAGGAAGCCATTAATCAGTAAGTTATGCAGCAATGAGAAATGCCACACATTGAAAAAGTTTCCTAAAAATCAATTATTCATTTTTATTCTGAATCATTCAACAAGACATCACTGTATGTATATAAATAATAATTAAAAAAAAATCTTCAAGTTGGGTGCCTGTATGTCTCATGTTAATGAGAATAACATCATACATTAATCTTGGTGCAGAGGAGAGACTTAATTACCAAACCTGATATGACAATGTGTCTTTTTAGGGTTACCATCCGCCGTCCTCCCACCATGTAGTCACAAAGTGGATATGGGTCAGTCAGTTGTTCAAGACCAACCAGGGCAACCTCTCTGCTTGGGGATACAGTTAGCTCAAAAGCTCTAAAATGATCATTATACCATGCACATAATACTCTTACAACAAAACTCAAGTTGTTCCCAACAATGCACATTTGGAGAATTTCTGCAAACTCAGGTAGCCCACCAGTTGACCCTTTAGCAATTAGCATGCCAATTCTATAATTGATTCCTTTGTTTGAAACATTTTTTGCTAAATGAACCTCAGTGATCTCAGGGTACCTCTTTCTTACACTTGCCACTATTTCCCCGTTTAGGATGTCCACAGGAAGTGTTGAAACATTTGAAACATCTAATGCAGACTTCTTAATACTCGAAGAATGCATGTGATATGCAATCATTTGCTGATGTTTGACTGCAAGTGTTAATGCTATATTTTTGAAACAATTCGTATGGCGAGCAACTTTTTTAAAGAAGCTATGTTTTGCTTCGAACCTCATGGTCCACTGCCCCACCAAAGGACCAAAGAACTGAATCATTTGAGGGTAGTGTTCAAGATAATGATGCTTGGGTAAGAGTCGTGTGGGGAAAAGCTCTAGAAATCTGTGTCTGTGCTCTACAATTTTGCAGTCCAGATATGCAATTGTCTCTTCATCATGAACAGGTGCAACAGCAAGTTCAACTATTTCTTTCAAGTCAAGAAGTACAAGCCAAGCTGGCTCAGCCTCAGGTATTAAGTCTCCAATAATAAATGGGAGTAATCTTAATAAATTCCAATTTTCGTGTGCATTACCTCCTATGGTCTTCGTAGAGGCAAAGGTGCGTGCTATAACATGTGGTCTGTTTGTTTTATCCCCAAACTTGTATTGAAATTTCAGCACCAACATGTTCAGTGTTTCAAGAGAAAAATACTTCTTGGAAATAAACACGCTTATGCAAAGTGCAAGCTCAACTGGTATAAGACCCTCAAATAAGTCATGCACAATGTCTGGTGGATAGCCCCGAGTAACATGAAAATTAGACAAATTTTCAGTTAAAACACACCCTCTCTTTACACCACAGCAGACAGCTGAGCTTTCCTTTGCAGCATTAACATGTGCCTCATGAATTTCTTTTGTTCGAAGGTCAAAATGACCAGTCTGCATAGCTTTAGCCTGAACTTCTGATCTCCTACCTGTACAAAACCTGCAGAAGTAATCACCAGAGAAGCTTTCAACGAAGCCAGCTAACCCATGTGCTCCTAAGTTATCTGCAATGACAGACTGGACTGTTCCTTTCACGAATACTCCAAGCCCTGAAATGAAAACATCATGCTTCTCTAAAGTACTCAAATCCAGTAAAAGGGGCTCTAAAACTTTTCCAAAGCCATATATTTTTACATAAGTACTTTTACATAAAACAGTTAGGTTTTTCTCGAGGTGCCTAACGGATTACAGACCTCAAAGTCATCAACATACAAAGATATTGATAGTTTCAAGTCTTCACCAGAAAAAAAACTATTCTCCTTGAAATAAAGGCCATCTTGAACAGATCTGTACTGCTGTTCTCTACCTACACCTGAATTTTTTTCATCTGACTTTTTGTTATTAACAACACTCTCCAAAATATCAGTGGACTTGAACAACTGATGAAGAGAATGCAAAATGGGAATGTACTGATAGGTCTTATTGGTCTTTGGATCAAGTATGTACTCAACTGGTTCTACTACACTGAAATGCTCCTTGTAGTACTTCTTGCGTTTAAAGGCTGTAGAAAGAGAACCATCTTTTCCTATGGATTTGCTCAACGGATTTAATTTGCACACTCCTTCAGCTATCTCTCTAATGACTGACTCCTCAATCTGAAGACTGTGATTTTTAAAAATGTCAGAAAGATTGTGACAAGTCAGTGGAATTGATGCAGAGCTTAATAAATACTGAAATTCCTGAAGTAATTCATCAACAGCAGTCGCTGGAACGTGCAAAATATTTTCCAACTTTAATAAAACTAAGGCAACATCTTGCTCTATTAGTTTAGAAAGATCTTGAACATTAGCATAGCTACTTGAAGCTGTAGTAGCTGTTTCAGTTTCGATATCTGTATCTGCAGAACAAGGAGCATCAACTATAGGACTGCCTGTTTCTTGTGATTCTACATTGACTACGACATCAGACTTAAAATCGTTTAAAGCATGTGGATTATGTTTCCTGTTTTTGTGAGAGTGGAATGTGTTATAAATGTTAGTTTTAAACTCACATCCTTTAAACATACATGTCACTGTTTCTTGTCTCCTTAAATGTTCATTCACATGACTGAAGTACTCTCTTTCATTTGAAAGCTCATTGCATGCACACAACTGACATGAAAATGTGGCTATGTGCACTGGTTTTGGACATACTTGAACCTGAACCTGTTCCCATAATGCCCATGTTTTAGCTTAAAATGCTTTAATATTTCATACCTACTGGTCACAGATGTACCACACACCTTACACTCCCACATTTATATACCTAAAAAGAAAGAGGGAGAGTGTTTAGGAGTGATTTAGAGGATTATATTTGAAAAATACCATGAGATTACCAATACTTACTGTAACTGAGAGGTTGCCTCACCGTTCTTAAAATTTCAGAAAATACCTTAAAAACAGTCAATATTAGAACAAGTTAGTAATAAGTGAGAAAGTCTGTCTCAGTTCTGTATAATTTTACCAACGGCTACATATCACACATTTTAATGCACAGCTAGCGCTTCTAAGCATCATGCCAGCAAGCTAGTTAGGAAGCTAATGCTAATGGCAATTTGAAAAGTTCGCCTACTGTGTGAACGGTATATGTGGCTTAAAAGATTACTCCATAATCTAAAAGTACAAGGACAATTACTGTATACACAAGGATACCTGAACCTGTTCCCATAATGCCCATGTTTTAGCTTAAAATGCTTTAATATTTCATACCTACTGGTCACAGATGTACCACACACCTTACACTCCCACATTTATATACCTAAAAAGAAAGAGAGAGAGTGTTTAGGAGTGATTTAGAGGATTATATTTGAAAAATACCATGAGATTACCAATACTTACTGTAACTGAGAGGTTGCCCCACCGTTCTTAAAATTTCAGAAAATACCTTAAAAACAGTCAATATTAGAACAAGTTAGTAATAAGTGAGAAAGTCTGTCTCAGTTCAGTATAATTTTACCAACGGCTACATATCACACATTTTAATGCACAGCTAGCGCTTCTAAGCATCATGCCAGCAAGCTAGTTAGGAAGCTAATGCTAATGGCAATTTGAAAAGTTCGCCTACAGCTAATTTCACAAAACACAAACTGTTAGTGTGAATAATTTTGGACAAACTTTAATCTTAACATAACATAATATGTTTTACAAAAAAAACTATTTACTTATTTTGTCTACTTTTGTAAGATCGCTAGTTAGTTGGCTAACTCGCTAGCTTGATTGTATGATGATGATGAAGTATGACACAGCTTTAAAATAGATCACAAAAAATATATAACACATATTAACTGTATATAATTCACCAATACTCTTCAGAAAAAATATATAACAAAGGATGGAAGAAGATTGTAAAAATATAAAGAGCTTACCTGTTTCATATCCACCACATACGACATGTACTGACGCAAGCTGGCACGTTTCCGGATACTGTGCACATGCGCACTGCCCCCTATTGGATTTAGTGGAAAAACCTAATAGATTTTATGCAGGTCGTTTTAATTTGTATAATATTAATCAAAATCATGTTGGTTCTAAGTAATTCAAATAAATAAAGTATAATTTTTAGATAATTAAATATGTTTTATGTAAAATATTTGTTTAAACTTTATGAGGGCCCTAAATCATTTTTTTGAGTGCACGGCAGGGGTGTGAAAACAGAGACAACTAGGAAATGTCAAAATAAAAGACACTCAAACACACAGAGAACAAAACAAAACACAAGACTGACAGTACTGATAACTGACATGACATAACTGATTGTGATTCCCCGCTGTGCAAAAGCTACAATGTCCCCATGACACATAAGCAAATAAGACCTAATAAACGTATTTCTGTTCATTGTGGCATAAATCTAAACAATCAAAGTATATACAGTAGGGGTGTATTCAACTAAGGATTTTCATAGTCGAATCTGATTCGTCAGCTTTTCCCTTTAGTCGACTAATAGTCGAATCGGGTTTATTTATTTATTTTTTTAATTTAGCACCTTAAACGGGATCCCGTTCTCATTCAGGACTTTTTTTCCTCTGCAAAGTAAAAACCTAAAACACTCAGATAAATGAATAAACACGGTAGGTTGGCTTTATTCAGCTTTTTTTTTTACTTATTTATTTTTTATGAAATGTTAGAGAACATTAACCGTCAATGCGCATTGCGCATATCGAAGTGCAAAATGTCAAAAATATTTTAAATAAAATATGCCTGCCTGAAAATATTAAAAAATTGCCACACAACAGCAAGAAATAAAAGGAAAGGTTCAAGTAACAGGGTTTAAAAAGCAAACAACAACAAAAAATGTTTATAGGTCTACTTGCCCAGACGCACCGTGACGAGAGACACAACACGACCGAAACGACAAACGGCTGAACTGTTTTTTTTTCACCTTACGCGTTTTAAATGGTATGCCATGCTGGTTATTGTCGTGCGAAATGAAAGACATTGATGACATAACTTGCACTTTACTTTGTTTAATTCATCTTTATCTTTTTCAAAATACTTTTGACGTTTTTTTAGTAGCAATTATAATCTCGGCAGATGCGCGTATTCTGTAGCGTGTTCAGCTCCGCTTATTTGGATTGTGCAACTGCAGGGTGTGATTTATTAATGCGTATAGTAAGGAAGATGACTATTGTTAGTGCGCACACATCATTTTAAAATATTTATTAACAGAAATTAGGATGATTTTATTTGAGAAAAGGCTATATATAACGAAAACAAAGACATTTATGTAACAACTAATGCTTAGCAGCATCCTTGGGCACCCCCATTCAGTTAGAATGGTACATTCGACTATGCCGTTCATAGTCGACTAGGGGGTATAGTCGACTATAGTCGAATCAGCGACTATTGCAGGTCACCCCTAATATACAGTTTCAGGGAACTGTTACTGCCTCTCTCCTTGTATCTGCAATGTATGCGCTTAGGCCAGTAGGGTTTGCAAATGAATGAATGAAAACGTGAGAAGGAATTGTTAATCATGTGAACGAATAAATTGTGATCACGAGATTAATAAAACGTGCGCACGATTAAAACAAAACGTGCGCACGAATTGTTAATTGTGTGAACGAATTAATAAATCGTGAGCACGAATTACAGAAAACGTGGTAAAATGTTAATGGTAAAATGGTAAAATGTTCCCTCGTTTAATTTTTTTTTTTTACCCATGTCCCCTCCCGGGCTCCGTAAATAAGTAACCAACTTAAGCGTCATGTTTATTTCATTTAATAATTTATTTAAAAACCTGCGGTTGCGTCACACCCGCCCCCTTGATACGTTACAAAATGTAAAATGGTGTTTTAACTGAGATGTTTGAAATATATAGGGGAATTAAACAGGGATGTCTTCTAAGTGCAGCTTTATATGTGATGGCAATTAGTCCTTTGCTGCATAAGATTAAGAGTGATGACAGGTTGAGTTGGGTTAAAAGGCCATGGAGATTACTGGAAAATTTCTGCATATGCAGATGACGTTTCTGTGTTGGTAAGAAATCAGGAGGAACTGGATGTGGGCAGGCAACATTTTAGAATTTATGAAGATGTGGCTGGTGCAAAACTGAATGACACGAAATGCGAAAGTGTGTGGATAGGTGACGAAGATCCAGGGAGCAATGATATACCAGTTAAGGAGGAAATAAAAATATTAGGTTTGTATATAGTAAATGGAGATTGTGTAAGTTATAACTGGGATAGGAAGGAGCAAAGTTTAGAGTCTGGCATTAGACCATGGAAAATCGCAAATTATAAAAGCAGGATACAGGTGATTAAAACTTTTGTGTTGTCAAAAATGCTGTTTCTAGCCACGGTTTTTTCCCCCTACAGATAAATGTATTATGAGATTAAATAAATTGTGTGTGCATTTTATTTGGGGAAATAACAGGGAAGTGACGAAGAGGGAGTTAATGTACAAAGCAAATGAAAATGGAGGCCTAGGAGCTACGGAATTTGGAAGGCATCTCAAGATAGGTTTTTGTAAAATGTTGCACAAGCTATCAAGAGGAAAGCAATGTGGGTGGGAGATGTAAAGACGTGGGCAAAACTAAGAGGTAGAGCTAGGAAAGATGCACCATACTACAAATTAGTATATGGTGATTTTCAGTTTAAATATAAAAATTTCAATATTGACTGGTGTGCATCCTCAAGTAAATATATTTTACTATGGAGTATGGAGGGATGATAATGTATAAAGGTCTGAATATGGAGCAATGCAAAGCATGTTTAAATAAATGTAGGAACAAAATATATTACAGAGAATACACGCGATATCGCATGGTTGATAACGGGTTGGACAATTGCATGTTGTAACGGTGGGGTGGTTGCGTGGTCAGGGGGCGGACGCACTGGCGCAGGAGAGCGGGACTCTACACTACTTGAAGTAACCATACTGGCTAACCTTGTAGAGTTTGCATGTAGCACTCTAATTTTACGTGGCATCGCCAAAACCAGAACAAAACAAGACTCGTGATTACATAAAAGAGAACGTAGACACAAACCAGGTAAACTCGAATAAACTATAATTACGGGAAGCACTCAATGACCATTAACATACTCAACAAACCGAAACACAGGATGAAAGACAATACAAGACACCGTGAAACGAAACATAACCTGAACAAACTGCAACGAGACCATAGAACACATACCAAACTAACTATATACGACACCAGGCAAACTGAATACAACGAAGGGAACGTGACAAACCGTGACAAACCAGAAACCAACCTTACAGACAGAAAGTCGAACGAAGCAACATACAGCAAACCAACCTAGAGAAAGATAACCAAACAATAGAACAAGAACAACCTAGCTTACAACATAAGAACTTTCTACATCAACACGGAAGCACACGCAAACCCTAATCCACACATCAACATACAAACAGTAGTACTAGCAAGAACCAGATAGAAACAAAAACCACAGTGGTATAAGACTCTGACTTCGACATAAACATTGACCCACACCGCATACCAGGAAAACAAAGAATATATACAAACCCAAATGAACCCAAAACAAGCGACAGCTGAAATCAATGAGACAAAATGAGAGGTGGAACTAAACAGAAGACCAGGGGAGGAGGAGCCAGGCAGACAGACAGGGAGGGGGCGGAGCCAGGCGTGACACATGTACGATGTGTTATTAAATGCAGTTGCTTTGTGATAACAAAAGAATGTCCTATGAATAATTGTTTAGAAGGTGAAACTATTGAACATCTGTTATTGGAATGTCACAGAACTGTGGATATATGGGAAAGGTTACATGGGACTAGTATCAAGTGGGGCGGTGACAGGAAATGTTTTGTATATGGGATATTTGATGACATGATACCAAAGAATGTAAAAGAGTTTTACTGGTTGGTTGGGAGTGTGGTAAATATGAAGATATGGAAAACACGATGTAAAATGATTATTGGACAGTGTGTTATACTTGCAGAGGTAAAGAACTCCCTTGGAATTTAATAGATATATGAAAATTAGTTTACAATGATGTGGTGAAGTGAATGCTATGATATTGTAATATTTGTTAACATGGTGATGGGATGTTACTCAACTTCATATGAAATGATGTCCCTATTTCACCCGATCCCCATCCCCTTCTATTAACGCTGCTGTTCTGTGCATCATGTCCATCATGTCAATTTTGGTTGGATCACCACTACTCATTTATTGTTTGCTCATATAGTTTAACCTCTCAGTGTGAAATGAGCACTAAATGATATGATCGTGTAATGCTGCCTCACTGGAAGGTGATAAGGTTGAGAATGTGTCTTCTGGTGGCCCAGGATGTGCAGAAACAGGATTGAAATATTTCAAAAGTGCATCTGAAATGATTTATTTAAAAAACTTAGCTGAGCTAAGGTAATAATAGCACCTACTAGGATTGGGCAATATGATGACTATTGTAAAATTGTGGCAGTGTCATGGTACGGCGGGCCCCCTACTGGTCGCGTCCGTCTACAGCGGCAGCTGTCTTGTTATTGTGTTGTGTTCGTCCCTCAGGTGGGCAGAGCCCGCGATCCGTCTCACCTGGGGGTCGTTTGTTTATCTATATATGTCTTGTCTTTGTACCAGTTGACCGCTGGTCATTATATCCTTCATTTGGATCAGTTCACGGGGTTTGGTTTGCGCACATTTTCAATTAAAACATCCATTTTCCTTGAGACTTGGCGTGATCGCTTCCATTTTGTTTCGCTCACCCTGCCCGTCACAGGCAGTATATTAACCATGTGATGTGACGCAACGTGCCAAATCTGTATTTTGAAAAATGGGACATTTAAGACATTTTGTGCATCCATTAAATATATCTGTGGGCGGGGTCAGCAGTTGGAGCTCACTGATTGGTTATGGAGTGGCAGTTTTCACTAAGATCATACAGAGGGGCAAAAGCCAGGATGAGGGTTAGTTGTGATTCAAGTGAGCTGGTTTCAAAGAAAAACACCACTGATACAGATTGGGAGACGATCCCCAGACCTCCTCTCCTGTCTAGACCCTCGGTACCTCCTGGACTGTGCTTCCCTGTTACGACTTCGGCCTGACTACCTCAACACCACCACGCGTGTGCATATTCGTACACTGACTGCCTGTGTGTCGAATACCGTGTACGTGTTCTGCTTAATAAAGAGCATTGTGCTTTTGCACTTGGATCCCTCTCTGTCTCGTCACATCATAACACGCGTTACTATAATAATAATTAATTTGACTAATATTATTAAACAATGAAGTTATGATTATGTGGACTTTACTTGTTTTCATATTTATTAATTGTTCATTTGTAAAAAAAAAAAAAACAAAAAATAAAAAATATGCATGCACGTGAGCGCACGGTTCACACACACACACACACAATCTCCCATTCACACACACACACACACAATCTCCCATTCACACACACACACACACACACACACACACACACACTGGAGCAGGGTGCACTGGTACGTGGGAATGCAGCTGCTCCCTAAATTCCTCACAGCTGCTGGGACTCGGCCCTCCCGCACCAATAATGTACATATACATATTGGTCAGGTATGACATGGTGGTCTTGCTTTACAGTTGGCTTGTTCTTTCCCAATACAAATGCAGCACCATTTAGACCAGTTCACTAGTGCACACCGTGACACTATAAAAACAGCATTTGGGATGTTGTATGTATATTCAAATTCCTGCATGTGAGGTCATGCCACGCTAACTCAAATGCATTTAAGTGTGAAATATTGACATGCAAATAAGCCAGTGATGCTCTCTTGTGTGACTTTGGACACAATGAAGTTCTGTTTTGCTCATCCATGTCTTCCCCAAACACTATGAAGCATTGTCTCAACTCAGCGGTTACCACCCGAGGCATGACAGCCTGGCTGGATTTATTTGTGTCACTTTAATGCCCAGACTTGCATGTTATTCTCAGGTCTCAGGTTAATCACCTGATTTCACACAGCTCATTTCCAAATACTGTCTGCAGTAAAGGACACATGGGTTCCTGCTGCAGGTGTCACGTAGGGCAACGCCCCCTCTCGTAGCTGTCACTCTGGGTTCCCTCATGTCTGTGTTCCCTGCCTGTTTGTCCCGCCCTGCTCGTTTATTTTGATGATTCCTCGTTTGTTACCACGCCCCTGTGTCATTGTCATCACCTGTCCCTAGTTTGGTTCTATGTATATAAGTCCCGTCATTCCCCAGTCGTGTCATCCGTGATTTTGTCTATCCATTTGTTCATGCTGTCGGTTTGTGCTTGCTGTTCGCCGTTTTCTTCTTGCGCGTGAGTTTGTCTGTGTTCCCCGTCGTGTTCAGTATGCCTGTGTACCTTTGTTATTCGGACTGCCCTCCTGTGATCGACCCTGCCTGGCTTTCTGACGATGAGTATGGTATTCCCTTTAATAAATCTCGCTCCTCTCAGCGATTGTGTCCGTCTCCTCGCTCCGTAGCGCGAGCTACGTTACAGCAGGCTGTGGTGCTGACTAATAAGTCCCTGTCAACTAATCCTGCACAACTCTCTCAACCACCAAATAAGATTTAGAAACGTTGGTGTCAAAATGAGTCACGCGCAATGCCAAAGATGTTTTATTGATACAAAGTAATACAGTAATAAAACAAAAATGTCACAAAGTCAGACACCAGCTTTAAAAGAAGAAAAACAATTATGTGGTTATAGTGTTTGGATTTAAATTTGTTAAATATTATCCCAGGCCAATATATGTTTTATCACCCCACCACTAGCGGGTGCCTTGACTTAAAGAACCTCTGACAAAAACCCATTTATGTGTTCAAAGCTCACAAAGCCCTTACAAGGATAAAAGAACCAAACAACAAATAGCAGACAAGTGTTTTGCTGATTCATTCATTAGTTAATAACAGATTTTGCTTTAGTGTAAGTGACGCCCTTGTAGATCCCACTAATGGGAAACTGCAAAACACTGTAGTTGAAGCAGGTAATCTGCACTGTGCCAGTGTAGGGATTCACATTCATTCCCATGGTAGGAATTAACGAATTTTAACGAAGGAATTTGAATGTTAAGTCTGGCATGTTTTCCCCTGGTGTTCCAATTACATCGACACAGTTTCCAGAAAAAACAGTACGCTGAGAATGTTCATGTTTATCCAGGGCAGTCTGTCATTCTTGAAAAAAAACGTCTTTCGGTGCCCCCAAGTTGGGTCGTGAACCTGATGCCACCCAGACTTGTTCCAATTATATTTCCCCACAGGTCGAGGGAAGTAAAACGCTCTCCATCTTCAAATGTAAATTCTGAAAGTTCCCCAACTTGATTTCCCCCAAACTGCTTGTTCTCACCGTTAGAAAACTCCACATGAATGGCATTGATCTTAGACTCTCCGGCCCACACCTTCAGGTTTCTCAGGGTAGTTGGATATTCAAGAACGACGACAAACGCACTACCTCCCTGGTATTCCATTGTCTTGCTCTTAATACAAACCTAAAAAATACAAAGACAATAACTGAATAAAATGTCCTTTGGCCTCAGCACACATTATCTATGAATACATGACAATAGAAAGATTAGTACAATTGTCAATAATCACTGGTTTATCTATAAATAAATTAAACATTATGAGGTTCAAATGACATGCACCACTACATTCAGAACAGTAGACATACTTACAGTGAAGTTGTGAATAGAGGCTTTAAAAAAGTCTTGTGTGTTGAGGCAGCTGCACACTGCATGGTCTCTTAAACAGCAGATAGAGTGGGTGGGTTCTGATGAAGTGGGTGTGGTCTGATGAAGTGGGTGTAGTCTGATGTTGGCTGGGGCTTATGGAGAAATGGGCTTGGTGCGTGGGACATGTTCAGTCATACATAATACAGTTAATGTCAGGAACGTCAGACAAAATGCAAGACTTAATGATTTTAGAGGTTTAGTAACGCTATGGTCACAGTAAATGAAAGATATTACAGACTCTTGCTGACTTGTTTAGGAAATGTGCTGAATTTCCGTTATATATTTATTCTTTATCTTATCCAGCTGTGCTTATTTATAGGTTTATTAATATTTTTATTTCTGTAATTTTAAAGCACAGAGACAAAAGAAACAACCCAGATGTGAAAATGTGAATCTCGTAATCACTCGGGGCTCATGTGGTCTGTCTATTTAATGTGCGTTTGCGCAGTGTCGTGTTGCGCAAAGCGAGGATCTGTGTCTCGTCCTTCCTACTGCACCCCAGCGTTACAATTATATTCAGATGTGAAAAAAACTATACTATTCTATTCAGATTATACTATTCAGATGTGAAAAGACTATACTATTATATTGTCGTGGAAATTTCTGAAATATATGAGGACTCAGCCCTGGTTAAAAGAGAAATGTATTACAATGTAAAATAAGCATAATAGTTCAGTCTAGAACAGAGACTCTGATGAGAGAGGTCAGTCCTCTCTGCTCACGCGCAGGTCGGTCACTATCATGTTTATCCTAAGCACAGTAAATTTGGGCACACTGAGAAGGTGAGGAGAGATAATGTACAGTAGATAGTTTTGGTCTTACATGAGCATTCTCTCTGAATAGTAGTTTTCCTGTTCTAAACTAAGCAGCTGACGTGCTGGTTACGCACAGAGACAGTTGATGTATCAGCAGGTCGAGGAAGATAATATGGTGTTTTCTACCTCTGCGTATTCCTTTTAACATGGGTCACAATACACACGTACACATGAGCTCATTATTACATACTGAATCGGACAATTTTATTATTCTCAGAATAACATGTGCTAAATCACACTGTTCATAGTTGTAATCAGAATAATGTAATGTAATTTCCTCCAATAATGTAATTTCCTCCACACCCCCTTTGATTCTGTATAATCCTTAAAAAGGAATAACGACAGTAATTTATTTGAGGCCATCAGGTTTGTTATGTTTTCCCAGGGTTAAGTCAGGCACTGAATTCTGAAAGATCATCTCAGTTATGTTTGTTGAACATATGTTTCAAGGAGTCTGCTATCTCAGGCTCCTCCAAGTCTCCCTGCAGGAGTAGCTGATTATGTTGGTGCGTAAGGTCAGTGATCCAGGATGTACAACAAGACATTATACATGGTAGTACACACATTACCATCAAAATGATTGTTACAATTGGTGGAATTACAGTCAATGCCCAATGCCCCCATGGGCCTAGTCATGCAGTGATCCACCCATATCATGAATCATCAGCCTGCAATGGTCCGTGAATCTCTTCCTTCATGTGATTAATGAGGTCAGATATATTACCATAATAATCTGGGATGCTGAAGCAACACGAGACATTGATCTTTTTACTTGTCTGATTGCTTTCACTTCCTTATTCCATTGCAGTTTCGGTGTGAGAGGCCAGAGTCAAAACTTGCCATGCGAGTTCATTAATCTTATTTAATGCTGCTGTGGCTCCATCGTGGAACAGTGACCAGCATATGACAGCCCCTGGGGTAGTCCAGGGGTCTGCTAGAGTGTATCCTTTACACTTATCTGGGGTCCTCTCCTGTGAAGTGCCCCGTGTGATAAGGGGGAGTGAGAAAAACTGGGGTGCAACACACCTTCCAAGCGAATTGAATGCCAACTCCTGTTGTATGATCTCTTTTCTCGGGCAGGGCAGTTTTCTCTCCGCATTCCCACATCATTGCCTCGTCTGTCAGTGGGTTGTTGATGCTGCCACATGAGCTGTAGTTTCGTGATGGAGTGGAATCTTTGTATCGGTGCATGTTGATCCATGTTTGTCGATACCAGGTCAACCTTGAACTTAATACGCCCCAGCCAGGAATAATTTCTCCTTCGACAGGAGTAATGTCAAACATCATGTTTCGAACACCAGCTCGTGGCCACTTGTCGTTGGTATTGCACTTGCTACCGTGAATCATGTTGTAAAACTGCTTTGTTAACCTGTTGATTTCACACATGGTCCCGCTAGTGACCATCATAGCCATTTCATAGGTGATTTGGGTCGGAGGCCACGGCACACAGAAAGGGTGGTAAACCAGGCAGGTCTGGTTTGGTTTCACTGAGGCAGCAGTTATGATGGACATTGTGCAGCCAGTGTTCCCTTTGTATCTTTCTTCCGGTGTAAGGGAGACGACGGTCGTCTCTCCCAATGAGAGGAGTAGCATGTGGAAGAACAGCAGGAGAACTCTCATTCTGGCGGCTGCTGTGGAGACTTCTTGCTCTGTGTACAATGGGTCCATGTGGCTCACCTGCTGGTCTTTACAGCTGTGTTGGTTGTTAGCAGCACTTGGAATGGTCCCTGTCACCTGGGTTGGTTCCACCTCCGTCTGCGGAAATCTTTGATCAACACCCAGTCTCCTGGCTGGAACCCGTTCAGTGGATTCTCCAACACCTCGGGCAACTTTAACTTATAATTAGTAGGCTTGAAAGTTACCGGATCGAGGCAGACAGTTCCCGGAATGCACCCTTCAAAATGAAAGAGTTCCCGCATCTTGTTCCAGCAGGATCCAGCTCAAATTAAGTCCTGCTTTCAGCCCTTTGTGTATGAAGGGAGTGCCATTGTAATTGACCCCCTCTGAGGTAACCCCCCATTGTGGGATTATCTCCCTCAGTAGCACCTTTGCTACTGCTTCACTGTCCTGTTTACTGTAATATGTCGTATGTGAAGTGTATTCAACAGTAGTCAAACAGGAGCCATCTAACGGCCTGCAGTTCATTTTATTCGCATGTCCATTCTCCTTTACAAGCACTTCCTGTGCATCTCCTAATACGCTCCTCTTTCAACAGGTACCATTTGTTCTCACTACATTTACCTATTGGGAAGGACTCCACCCACTTACTGAACATACACACACAAGCATGTATTTGTTCCCTTCTATAAAGTCAATTTGCCAGTTTTGGAATGGTTCGGTCGGTGGTGGATGCCCAACATTGGATGCCCTGTGGTGGATGCCCTGTGGTATGATTTGTGCACAGACTAAACATTGTGAACAAAAATTTTGGGTGAGTGTGGTTATTCCTGGTGCATGCCAGTGTCTTGTTATTGTTTCTACTATTTCTCCTTTGCTCATTTGACTCCTCCCATGAGCAATAAAACAGCCTTTGCTCACTCAAGCTGTGTATGGAAATAATAAAGAAAATTAGTGCTATACCTAAAATAAGATCATTTGCTTCTTTAAAAGAGGATTTTGTAAAGAACGTCACATGCATGCTTAATCAGCCCTGCGGCACCTATAACTTGAATTACAGAGTTGTTGAATTACAAAGTTCGTGCTGGATTTCAGCATCGGAGTTTGATTATTGTGGACTTATTAAACCAGAGGAATGCAAAAGGGTTAAAGGTAAACCGTCGTTAATCTACTGCACACCTAATGCCAAAATATTCCAAATGTAAAGCTGAAACAAATCAAGAGTTAAATAATGTTGATAGAAGATTTCTCATCAGGAAATGGAGACATGAAACTTCCAGAGTGTTTTTGCGGAACCATTTGCGGAAAGACCAGCAGGTGAACAGAGACGAACAAATCACAGCAGAGTAGTCTGAGGTGAGACTGATATTCTATGTTACTGTCACGTTGAGGACCCCGGCCCCTCCCTTTTGGGCATGTGTTTACGTTGTCCACGTGTATCGTCTGCGTCTGTGGATCTGTGTGGTTGTGGTTGTGTCTTGTGATGATCCGTCGCACCTGTGGCTTGTCTCGTGTTCACGTGGGGCTAATGTGGTTTGTCTACTTAATGTGCGCTCGCGCAGTGTCCTGTGCTCCTGAGTGAAGAGGAGGGGATGGAGACCGACGGGGGACTCCCATGTGGCCCACCAGGCATGTCCTCCAGCCGCGCTGCACCAGGCGCGTCCGCCAGCTGCGCTGCACCCGGCGCATCAGCCAGCCGCGCTGCACCCGGCGCGTCAGCCAGCCGTGCTGCACCAGGCATGTCTGCCAGCCGAGCTGTACCTGGCGGAGGGTTCGCAGCAAAGGCAGGAGGGGGACTGCCCACCGCAGCACCAGCAGCTCCCGACCTCTCTCCCCTACTCGCTCTCCTCCTGGCGCAAAGCTTGGTGCCTGTTATGTGTTCAGCTGTTCCTGTGTTCGTATGTCTTCCCGTATGTTTGCCAAATCCCCTGTTCCCGTTTGTGCCTCTTTGTGTATGTGTACCGGGTTGTGTGTTTATGAACGTGCCGTTACATGTGTCTAATGTCTTCTCCACGGTCTTCCCAGGGAGGGTGTTCTAGGCGGTTCGTGGCGGACGCTTCGCCAAGGGCGGTCACCTCCCAGACGCCGGACGGAGCGTGTCGGATCCGCCCATCGACGTGGGTTCGGGGCACTCGGTCCTGTTGGCACCCCGGGACGGGTAGTGCCCTTGGAGGGGGCGTCTGTCACGTTGAGGACCCCGGCCCCTCCCTTTTGGGCGTGTGTTTACGTTGTTCACGTGTATCGTCTACGTCTGTGGATCTGTGTGGTTGTGGTCGTATCTTGTGATGATCCATCGCACCTGTGGCTTGTCTCGTGTTCACGTGGGGCTAATGTGGTTTGTCTACTTAATGTGCGCTCGCGCAGTGTCCTGTGCTCGTCGTTGTCTGAGTCTGCACGTTGTGTGTGCATGTGTGCATGATTTTTGTGCGCTAAACAGCGCAATATATGTTATAATAAATGTGACGTTTGTAGGAAAGAAGGATTCTGTGTCTCGTCCGTCTGCCACCTCCCGCGTCACAGTTACACTTTGTTTCTTTGGTTTTCTTCTCAAACATTGACATTATGTATGAATAGTTTAACTGTTGTTTTCTAGGTGAAAAGTGGATAAACTTCGTTATCAACACTCGTTACAACGCCACTGACCTGCGCTCACCTTTAGGAAGAATAGAACAGACAGCGGCAGTAGTTTTGAAGCCTCCATCAGTTGTCTGTGGTGCCTTTGCTGCACCTCGTATGTGGTTTATTCCAAAACGTGTGACAGAAGCATCTCACCAACAAGACTCAAAGCAGAGTCCATTGGTTTATTCCGTCCTACACTAACTGGTTTTAATTGATTGACACTGACACTGACGTCAAATTAGCATGCACAGTAGCCCTAGGTAGGACAGCTCTATGGGTAGAACAGATTTTCAGAACACCGGTTTTAAAAGTATTAGCGGCTCGCTAGGCTTGTAATTAAACCGCGCACCATGAAGAAGTAGCAATCTGTCGCTCTCAGAGCTGATGAGGTAACCGGGCCACGGCACAGTCAGTGATAGTTTAAGCTGTGTGGAGTGTCAGGGCTGGCTCGGATGCCACGCCTTCTACCTCCACAAGAGGCACCTGAGTCAGTCCTAGACTGAATCGGAAATGATCCGTTTCACCTGTTGCCATGGCTTCCTAAGGAAACTTGTGGAGACGGATCATTGCTGATTCGTTTTGGTCAGCCCTTCTCTGTTTTCTCTGGTGTTGCATTTCATTGTAAGATGTCTCGCCACCTTAATCTCTCTCACTTACCTATTACTTATTCGAGTCTCTATCTCCTGCGCCTCTTACTGGCTTTATTTCCTGCTTGCTTTAGACAGCACTTGGGTCTGCCTCTCCCTACGTTTTCTGACGCGGTGTGTGCCTGGTGTACACCCCGCGTTACATGGAGTTTCTGGTTTTATGGTTTATTCATTCATTCCATTTGTTTTTTTTTCACTGCTGATAACTTGTAGGTGAGTTCTGTATACCTGAGCCAACGTTATCAACGTTATAAGTCTGTCAACCTTATAAGATCTAAATATTCTTGATAATAACATTTAAAGCATTTATTTATTTAACTGGTCACTGCACTTTTTAACGAGTATTTCATAATGAGACTGATACATGTTAACATGCAGTAATAAATCATTAATAATTTCTCTATATGGTGGTGCCTGTATTATTGTTTATTCATGAGATTAACTACATAATACTAAAAGGATTTGAACAATATCTTAGCAAGAAAGATCGATATACTTGCTGTGTTTATATAAGTTGTCATGGAACAGCTCCGGACCCCTCCTTCTGGGCGTGTGTTTATGTCGTCTGCGTCTGGTTGCCCGAGTGTGTATTTCCGTGGGTGCGATTGTGAGCATGTTCATTAGTCTCACCTGTGGCTCATCTCATGATCACTTGGGGCTTATGTAGTTTGTCTATTTAATGTGAGTTCGCGCAGTTTCCCATGCTCATCTTTGTTTCTAGCTTAATGCTACGTTTTGTTTAGTGTTATGTGTTGCAGTGCGCTATTTGTGCCTACGTTGTATGTTCAATAAAAGTGCTTGTTGACACAACGCACCCGCCTCGTCCTGCCTGCCTCCCCATCGTTACAGAAAGACGAGCCACCAATGCCAGGATACGTCCCCCGAGCGAAAAAAGGGAAGAAAAAGAGCAAACGGCAGCATGCGTCTTCCCCTAGACGTGCTCGAGAGGTCGAGGAGGAGAGGAGAGAAGACGTGTTTTTCCAAGCAGCGTGGAGGGAAGGACTCCACGCATTGATGGTGGAATCCTCTCCCCTGGCATACTTGGAGGAAGGTATGGAGAACCCGTTGGTGGTGTATGTGGGGGTGGGAGAGATGACACCCCCCGAGTTTGAATATGGGAGTGAGGAATTGGGAGAGGAGGTGAGCCCGCCTCCCTCCAAATACGCTGGGGGAGAGACGGACTGTGGAGCCAGTGCCTCTCCGTCCGCGTCTCCTTTGGAAGCCATCTACTTCTATTGCTACATGGAGACTGCTTATCTTCACTGTATTTTCGTTGCTCATTTAAGTGTGAGCTCATTCTGAAAGTTGCCGCTTTTGTGCTTTTGTGTTTGTACTTATCATGGAAAATAAAGAACATGATTTGAACGTGAACGTGCTTTGCTTCTGATCACAGAATACATCCTAGGAAATTGTACAGATAGGCCAGAATTCAAGACACCATTGAATCAGACTACTACTGAACTACAGGAGTCAGTATCATTACCTAGTGTTTTGCAAGTTAGGCATTTGCCAAGAAGCACAAATAACCATAGACAGACATACAATTTAAGAACAATGGCAAGTGGTATCAGCTGAGTTAGTGCTCTGGTAAGAACTCAACAAACAGGTGAGTCTTCAGTCTACGCTTGAAGATAGGTTCTACGCTCTGCAGTCCTAGAAGCTAATGGAAGATCGTTCCACCATCTTGGAGCCAGGACGGAGAATAGTCTGCAGCTTTGTCTTCCATGAGACTTTAAGCATGGAGTTTCAAGTCGAGCCAAACTTGAGGTTCTAAGTGTTCGCTGTACAGATCGGCTTTTGACCATGGACATCATGTAGGGAGGGGCCAGTCCATTTTTGGCTTTGTAAGCAAGCATCAAGGTTTTATATCTGATGCGTGCCGCTACTGGAAGCCAGTGAAGAGAGCGTAGCAGAGGAGTCACATGTGAGAACTTGGGGAGATTGAAGACCAGTCGTGCTGCAGCATTTTGAATCAGTTGTAGAGGTCTGATGAATCGTAGAGGAAGACCTGCAAGTAGGGAATTGCAGTAGTCCAGCTTGGAGATTACTAGAGACTGCACAAGCACTTGAGTAGCTTCCTGTGAAAGGAAGGGTCGTATTCTCCATATGTTGCAGAGGAGAAATCTGCAGGATCTGGTCAGCTTTGAAACATGTGTTGAGAAGGACAACTCGTTGTCCAACGTTACACCCAGGCTTCGAGCAGTTTCTGATGGTGTTAACAAGAGGTTCTCAAAGGAAACTGTGAGGTTGTTGTGTGGGTTTGGGGTTCCTGGAATGTACAAAAGCTCAGTTTTGCTAGGGTTGAGCTTCAAGTGGTGAGTAGTCATCCATGAAGCAATATCTGCCAAGCATGCCGAGATACACCTAGAGACCTGGGTGTCAGAATGAGGAAAGAAAAGAATTAGCTGGGTGTCATCAGCATGGCAATGATAATAGAAACCATGAGACAAAATAATGTCACCAAGGGAACGAGTGTATAAAGAGAAGAGAAGAGGGCCTAGGACCGAGCCTTGGGGGACTCCAGTGGAAAGTTTACATGGATTGGATGTCCCTCCCTCCTCCCTGGTCCGGCCCAGTTTCCCCCTTTCCCAGGATTTCTCCCTCTATCTGTCGCGCCCTGTCTTTAGTGCCCGCACCTGAGTCTGGTTACACTCCCCTGTTTCAGTGTATTTAATCCCCGTGGTGTATCACTCCCGTGTCGGTCATTGTTTGTACGTGAGTCCCTCCGTGGTTTCCCTGCTCTTTATTCTCTGCCTTGTCTCCGCTGGTTTATAGATTAATATATATGTTTCTCGTAGCCCTGCCTTCCCGCTCTGCGTATTCTGTCCTAGTTTTAAAGTTGTATTATTTATCTGTTTCCCATCTCCTATGTTTATCCCTAGTTTCATTTGTATCGTCTAGTTTAGTAATCGTCTGTAGCCTTGCCCTGTTGGTTGTCTCTCTCTCCCCCCGTTAGCTGTTGTTTCCCTCTCCGTTACTCCTTTACATGTTCTTAGTGCATTGCGTATGTGTTTTCCCTAGTTGTCTTACCTTCCCAGTTCAGAGTATCTTTTCTGTGTCTAATTAATCCTGTAAACATTCTCTGTTTCAGTTTAGTGTTGTTTAGTCTTCTTAGCTCATGTTTAGTTCTGTTCCTTAGTAGCTCTGGTTGCCATCTGGTCGTTTGTATGTTTTCCGCTACGTGTGTTCTGGTGTGCTTTGGTGTTGTCGCATATGTAGTCCGTGTCTTCTTTCATTTAATAAAAAGCCTTAAAACTTGCGTTTGTATGGGGTCAAAAAAGGGTCATAAATATTTTGCATTTGTAAAACAATAGTCACAAATGTACTGAAACTTGCAACTGCGTTTAAACAACTACATGCACGTAAAATCCATCTCCACAACTGAACTGGAATGTGCAAATGTGGAAAAATATTTCAAATATATAAAAAAATATATTTTTTTAATTTGTAGAAAGAAATTGCATTTGTAAATCCAATGTTGTGAATGTGTGAATCATATGGAATTTGTGAGGTTGTAAATGTGACAGTGAGCATTTTTCAGTGTGGAGGTAAAAATTCTCGCATTCACCTTCTCTGCTGCAGTTGCGAATCTCTTGCTGCAGTTGCGAATTTTGACCCTGTTTTGACACCTAATTATTGGACCAATAAGAAAGCTTTAGCTGGACCAATCAGATTGCGAGGTTGTTTAACCAATCATAACACTGATTTGGTGCTGTCACTCAACTTCGGTGCACTGTTGGAACACGCCTCCCAATCTTTGTTATGGCGCTTCCAGGCACAGACACAATGGAGAGTCAGGTAAGGAGCAATGCTAGATCATGTTTCTTTAGCAAAAAGTTCGTTTTAAAGAAGAAAACAGACAGGCTCTGGGCAGTGGTTTTATTTATACTACTGACTGTGGTGCTAGCTTTGGATAACTGTAGCCAATTAATGAACCATCGTTAGCTAGCTAGATAAACAGCCTGCAGCAGCAGAGTATTTGAACATAGCAAGAGAAATGCATCCCGTTTGTTTTGCTCCATAATTTCCCCCCGTATTTATATAAATGCAGCACAATTATCTTGTGTAATGGCAGACAGACGGTATCTTTTGATTCCTTTTGGTTCTACAGCCTAGCTAACTAGCTAGTTAACTAGGCATTTGCTGAGCTTCGGTCAGCTTATGCAGTAGAAAAAAAAACACCGTAGGACACTAGTTAGCCAGTATATCAGAACACACAATAATTGTACCGTACCTCTTGCTTTACTAGTAGTGAGCATGATCAACATAACATTTAATTAACTGACTTCAGGAAATTCAGAAAATGTATGAAATTACTCATTTACTGGATGATCCCCTGCAATCATTTGAAATGTGCTTTTAACTTAAAAATATTACAACTTAAGTGTTGTAATATTGGCATTGCTAGTTAGTTTAATGTTGTGTTTTTGGTACACATAAACAGAACTCCATGATTGAGAGAGCAGTGCAGAGTTTTGTCAGCCTGGTGTCAAATGCCCACTCAGGAGTGCAGGGTCCAAGTACTCCACGTTGTCCTGCGTCCACAACCAGTGTTCAGCGTGATATGGAACAGTAATTAAATCTCTATATATTCAATACAATAATATCATGATATTTCATGCTAAGCTGAATTCTGTCCCCTCCCCTCCTCCCCTCTCAGGTCCTGGGAAGAACAGAAAAACAGATTAAGCAGTTCAGACGGGGCCTGAAGGAGACCTGCGTTTGGCAGTTACTTACAGAAAGGAAGGATGTAATTCTTCTTATGTTCCCCCGTGAGAGAGATGTTGAAATCAAGCCTCATGTGAGAAATATTTTTGTCTGTATGAGTGACAAATAACAGTACCTTAAATTGTACCTATGGTAACAATATGAAACACTTGACACAAATACTATGATTAGGCTATAAATTCACAAGTTTTTTTTTTTTTTTGAAAGATTAAATCATAGGGTTTGTGTCGAGTTTTTCATATTTATTTATTATTTATATGATGTGAAATCCTCTATTCCCACCCCACATTAAATATTTGTGCTGTGTCTCAAATAGATGGTCCTTAACCAGATATTGTGGCCCCTGGAAAATACGGATGAGGAGGATGAAGACTACCCAGTTGAAACCAGCTGGATATCTTCGCGAGTTTATCGCAACAGGTGATAAAACAAAAAAGCCACCAATATATATGAAGCAAGTTGTTTAAAAAACTGTTTAAAAATATCCGTGCGTAAAATCAATATAGGTGCATGATGCAACACTTTTTTCTAATTAGTTTCATTACTATTCCTTAATTATTAAAGGAACACTGCACTGCTTCTTTTTTTTTGCAGTTTCTCAATCATCACTGAAGGGCCTTGTCCAGTTTTGGACCGGATGGGAGGTCCCATCTTCTGACATGCAATTGGAGATAGTTCAGGGCAGTCTCCCGAAGGCATCTACATGTTTCAAGTCCCTCCGCCTACCAGGCCACTACACTAACTTTAAAGACTTCAGTTGAGATCTAAATTCATGTGTAGCAACCTGTGACACATGCTTTGGCTTGGTTTAACCTATTTTGAAGATTTTATCTACAGCCTTGTGTTCATTTTGCCAGTTATATGTTTGTTCACAGAGCTAGTTACACATAGGTGAACAGTGTATTCTCCTGCCCTACAATGTTTCGGTTGTTACGTTAACAGCTGTTCAAAGGAACATTGTTGCAGTAAAATAATCATTTTTTTAAATAGTTTTATTGAATAAATAGACATTATGCATTGTTTCAAATGCACATTTTATTTTCTATTCATTTTCTCTTGTTCAAAACAGCTGCTTCAGTTAAAGATCAAATATCATCCATCAATTGTGATCAAGTGTGTAAAGAAATGTTAAAAATAAACTTAAACACATCATAAAATGGGCTGCAAGTATGTTAATGCAAGGGACTAACAACTTGATTCAATCACACCTTCAACATACTGTACCACTGCCCTGTAAATATCCTCCCCAAAGCATGCTGAATGAGCAACAGGATCAAATCACTCTCTGAGCATTTCTAAGTGTTCGTTGGGCAAAGGACACACCAGTTCAGGAACCTGAATTCCTATTTGATCCACATTTGTGTCTTCGAAATGCAAGTAGTTGAAATCCTGAAATGAAAACATTTGGATTTAACTATAGACACGTTTAAGAAAATGTTTACTTAAAATAATTTTACTATGATAAAATCACCAACAATGGAGAAAATCCACAAACCTCAACAGAGTCAGGATGGTCATCAGGACTTTGGATTAGACCAATAGTGAATGGTCATCCTGCTCTAAATGCATCTAGGTCATCATGGATTCGTGGTATGAAAACATACTGGACACAGAAGAGATGTACACTGTAGGCCAAGTCCAGGACACATTCCTCTTCGAGAAAATGGAGTAAATCATAGTAGATATTGGTCACACTGTTCCACACGTCCTGCCAAAGCCTTTCTATTCTGCCAGGAGAGAGTGCAGGGGTAATTGTAACACCAGCATCAACAAAGGTACTGTATTCTCAGATACAGAGGTTGGCTCTGAAGGGCGTGCTCCAACCTCGCCTGTAGTCTTTGCAAGATTTCTCTTCCGATCATCACCTGGGAATGAGATCATGATATTTGTCTATTAAACATCCTTCAGCTTAAACATCCATGGCTAAATTCAATGTAGTGTACTGTGTTTTAACTCAAATTAATCATTTGAAAAAAAAAATAACAGTGGTAACTGGTATCAAAGTCATAGGGTACACATAGCACATTGTGAAGGCACAATTCCATCAAATCAAATCAAATCAAATCAAATTTTATTTATATAGCGCTTTTTACAACAGTTGTTGTCACAAAGCAGCTTTACAAGTGCCGAGTCCTAGCCCCCAGTGAGCAAGCCAAAGGCGACAGTGGCAAGGAAAAACTCCCTAGTTTTTGCATGAGGAAGAAACCTTGAGAGGAACCAAGACTCAGGGGGGGAGCCCATCCTCCTCTGGCCGACACCGGTCACCATGACAACAACAACAATATAGACAGAATGTAAAAGATGCAATAATGTCCATTTAGACAGAATATAAAAGATGTAATAATGTCCATCATGGTGTAGGCATCCGGTTAGGCAGGAGGTGGCCGGCCCAGGATGGATCGCTTGTCTCTCCTCATCTCATTATTCCTCAAGCAGGCGGGCAGCCATGTGGAGAAATGAAACAGGGAAAATTAGCTCTGTATGAGGACATGTACAGGACAGGTAAAATTATAAACATTTCTGGAGTGTGGCAGCAACTCCGGCACTAAGTTAAATTATTACAGCCTAGCTAAAAAAGGCAGAACCAGAAGGTAACATAGGCTTGGGGGCATTCTGAGACAATGGCATCCATCCACTGCACCGTCAACAAACTTGAGTGACCACGAGCAGTGACAGGATGACAGCACCAGCACCCCAGTCTACCATAAAACCCTTCGTCTATGAACCCCTGGATCTGTACCTTTATCTAAGGGGGATATTAATTATCAAACGCTAGACTAAATAAGTGGGTTTTCAACCTAGATTTAAAGATTGTGACAGTGTCAGAGTCCCGGACACATTTAGGAAGATTATTCCAAAGCTGGGGGGCCTTATAAGAAAAGGCTCTTCCCCCTGCTGTTACCTTGTTAATTTGTGGAACTAATAACAGACCAGCACCCTGTGATCTTAGTTAACGTGGGGGTTCATAGTAGGAAATAAGTTCCTGGAGGTATTCAGGAGCAAGCCCGTGTAGTGCTTTATATGCTAATAATAGAATTTTAAAATCAATACGAAATTTAACTGGGAGCCAATGCAGGGCTGATAGGACTGGTCTAATATGCTGAAATTTTCTAGTTCTGGTCAGAACTCTAGCTGCGGCATTTTGAACTATTTGAAGTTTATTTAGATTCCTATTTGAACATCCTGACAGTAGTGAATTGCAGTAGTCTAGTCTAGAGCTAACAAAGGCGTGCACCAATTTTTCTGCATCATCCTGTGATAATGCATTTCTTAATTTGGCAATATTGCGGAGATGTAGAAAAGCTATCCTAGTAGTATTATCTATATATTTATCAAATGATAGGTCGGAGTCGAGTATGATGCCTAGGTTTTTGGCTACTGTGCCAGGTGTAATGGGATAGTCTGCAAGATTAAGCATTAAATTTGGAATTTTCTGTCTTGCGGCCTTAGGGCCCACAAGGAGAACTTCTGTTTTGTCCTCATTTAATTGTAGGAAGTTTAGAGACATCCAGCATTTAATATCTCTTACACAGGCCTCAATTTTTCCTAAACTGAGTTTGTCATCGGGTTTGGCTGATATGTAAAGTTGAGTGTCATCCGCATAGCAGTGAAAATTGACACCATGTTTGTTTATTACTGTGCCCAATGGTAGCATATATAATGTAAATAATAGTGGTCCTAAGATGGAGCCTTGCGGGACCCCATATTTAACCATTGTACGTTTGGATGAAATATTATTGAGCTCTACAAACTGATAGCGATTTGTTAAGTAAGACTGAAACCATGAAAGGGCTGTGCCTGAGACTCCAACCCAGCGTTCTAACCTTTCTAGCAAGATCCTATGATCAATTGTGTCGAAAGCTGCACTAAGATCAAGAAGCACTAACAGTGATACATAGCCTTGATCTGATGCAAGGAGGAGATCATTTGTTACTTTAACTAATGCTGTTTCAGTACTGTGATGGGGCCTAAAACCAGATTGGAACTTTTCAAATATGTTATTCCTATGCAGATATAGGCATAATTGCTGGGCAACAGCTTTTTCTATGATCTTAGATATAAATGATGTGTTTGAAATGGGTCTATAATTAGATAGCACAGTCGGATCAAGATTTGGTTTCTTGATCAGAGGTTTGATAATTGCTAACTTACATGATTTGGGCATGTGACCTATTGTAATGGATGAGTTAACTATAGTTAGAAGAGGTTCAGTTACAGCTGGTAATACCTCTTTTAATAACTTTGAGGGGACTGAGTCTAATGTGCAGGTAGTACAATTTAAGGAAGAAATTATTTTCTCTAATTCTGATTTTGGGAGTGGATGAAAAGCATCAAGTTTTTCTCCCGGTATGTAATTTAAATCAATATCAACCAAACCAGATGACATACCAGTTGTATTGCTAATAAAGGGTTTTATATTTTGTCTAATATTCTCTATTTTATTATCAAAGAAATCTATAAATACATTACTAGTGAGGTTTACTGGAATCTGAGGTTCTGTGCCTGCTTGATTTTTTGTAAGTTTAGAAATAGTATTAAAAAGAAATCTAGGATTGTTTTTATTTTTCTCTATCAGTGAGGCTAAGTATGCTGAGCGTGCTTTAGTGAGTGCCCGTTTGTACTCAATAATGCTATCCTTCCAGGCACAGTGGAATACTTCCAATTTAGTAGATCGCCATTTCCGCTCTAATTTACGTGCTATTTGTTTTAAGTTTCTAGTTTGGTCAGTGTACCACGGGGCGAGCTTTTTTGATCTAGCTTTTTTATATTTTAGTGGAGCTACTATATCTAGAGCTGATCTGCAGGTATTCTCCAAGTAGTCGGTTAGACTATCTAACTCTCCTGGATCGGATGGCGAGTGGGCTAAAGTAGTTAAGTCAGGGAGGGTTTCAATAAACTGTGTTGCTGTTGATGAATTTATCGAGCGCTTTATACACTGCCAAGGAGACGGGCGGGTGTTTATATTAAGGTGAAAATCGAATTTGACTAAATAGTGATCGGAGATTGCTACGGTTTGCGGGAGTATGTTTATATTATCTACGTCGATACCCAGCGTTAATATTAGATCTAGGGTATGATTTCGATAATGTGTAGGTCCTACTACGTTTTGTTTAATGCCGACAGAGTTCAATATAGAAGTAAAAGCCCTTGTCAGTGGATCCTCCGCATTATCAAAGTGTATGTTAAAGTCTCCTACCATTATTATTTTGTCACTACATACTGCTAAATTTGCTGCAAAATCGGTGAAATCATTTAAGAAATCTGAGTAAGGCCCTGGTGGTCTGTATACATTGGTTAGGGAAAATGTACTTTTATTTTCAGATGGACTAATTACATTAATAGACTGCATCTCAAATGAGTTTGAGATATCTAAGTATTTCTGATGAATTTCTAAACAATCACAATAGATTATACATATTCCACCTCCTCTGCCTGACAGTCTAGGTCTATGTATATAACTATATCCCACAGGAGTGGCTTCGTTTAGAGTTAAATAATCACCAGATTGAACCCACGTTTCAGTTAGACATAGAATATCAATGTTCTGGTCTGTTATAAGTTCATTTACAAAAACTGCTTTTGAGTTGAGCGATCGAATATTGATTATTCCAATTTTCAGATCGGTCATATAGGTTGTAATAATTTGATGTGAAGCCTTGACAGCACGGCTGTCTGGCAGGAAGGTGAACTTCCGGTCTTGAACGAGAGTACGCTGGCGCGTTGTGTGCTGCCGCTTCTCGTCGATCAGTATTATATAGAACTGAATCAAAGTACAAATTTTTATTTATTTTTAGCGCGATTCTTGTTCATTGTTATTTTGCTACGTACATAGTTTTGGAGTTATTCCAACCACGCAACCTGGCCAACACCGGTATTGGCAATCAGCACCCCTGGCTAAACGCCCCGAGCCCTCTCTCCTTCATGCACGTTTCCCAGACTCCAGCCGGTAAGTGAGTTTCCACCACCTGCTTGCTGCTGTCGGTTTTTGTGTTGGGTAGTATTAGGCCTACTACTTCCTTACGCTTAAACTTGTGGGTAGTGATTAAGGTGCTTTGGCTAACGTGGCAGCGTTTTAGGCTAGGGTGGCTCTGCAACATGCGGTGGCATGTTTTGCTGCCGTTTCTCGCCGGTGTATTATTACCTGCACAAGACTCACTCACCTGTCCTGCTTCGTCGGAGGTTGCCAGCACAAGTGCATTCTACCCTGGGACGTATTTGCTGTTCCGAGTGGGAATGCCGCGTTACACCAGACTCGATCTGATGAGCCTGAATACCAGGACATGCCTGGATCCCCACACCTATGCCCGCTGTGCTGCGTTGGGTATAGCCCGACGCCCCCGCTACATTCATCGTGGATCCCGCCGCTCTATGTGCATCTCGGCCAGCACGATCACCAGCGAGCATATCCCATCAATCTACTCATCGTCTCGCCGAATCTCAACTATGTCCCGGGATCGAAGATACGGCACTGATCTCTGCAATCTTCGTCACTTAGCATACACACCTACGACCACAGTTACACAACCACGTCCTGAAATGACGCCAGTTAAAATAGCGCTGTTCAACGCTAGATCACTGGCAAATAAGACTTTTCTTTTAAATGACTTTTTTACCTCCCGTAATCTAGACATTTTATTCGTGGTTGAAACTTGGCTATCTGCCGGTGATTCCAGCTCTCTTGCTGAACTGTCTCCAAGTGACTGTGCCTTTTTTAACACTCCTAGGCCTACTGGACGGGGTGGTGGACTTTTATCTCTTTTTAAAAACCAGTTCAAATGTCATCTATTATCTACCGATGAGTATTCTAGTTTTGAGGTTCAGCTGTTTAAGCTGAGCCTATCATGTCCTGTTCTTTGTGCATTAGTGTATCGGCCTCCTAGATTTAACAAGGACTTTGTTCAAGAATTCTCTAACTTTCTGTCACTCACTTTGTCTAGCACAGAAAAAATTCTCATTCTTGATGATTTTAATATCCACGTTTGTTGTCCCTCAAAACCTCTGGTTAAAGAATTTTTACACCTCGTTGACGCATTTGGTTTAACTCAGTCTGTTTCTGGCCCCACTCATGAGCTTGGGCACACTTTGGATCTGGTGCTGTCACTTGGTTTCTCAGTTTCCAGTCTAGAGATAGTCTCGGAGATCTGTTTTTCTGACCACAAACCCATTTTATTTAACATGTCTATTCCATGCTCTCCATGTAAGTATAGTCCACCTGTGGTCTATACACGTTCCATCTCACCTGCAACAGCCAGTCAGTTCTCAGCTGCCTACCTCACCTCTCCTGTGGCAAGTTACATTGAAAATCCTCCCATAGCTACTAGGACAGATGAGCTTACGGACCATGTTATTTCCGTCTGTACTGACATCATTAACCAAATTGCCCCATTAAAATTTAGAAAGGCCAAAGTTAAGCCTCAGCCATGGCTTAACAATGATACTCGTGAACTTAGACAGCAGTGCAGGAAAGCGGAAAGGAAATGGAAGAAAAATCACCTTCAGATCTCCTTTCAGATTCTTAAAAACTGCCTAAAAAACTACCAGCAAGGTGTTAAAGTAGCCAGGGCAAGGTATTTTTCGGACATCATAGCAAGGCATTCTCACAGCCCAAAAGTCCTCTACTATAAACACGGCGCTGCAGTCCAAAATTTCTCCCACCATCGAAGACTCTGCTGGAACCTGTGAGAAATTTTTGAAGTTTTTTACCACAAAAATTGATAATCTGCGTTCCCTAATAGTTCATTCAGTTAACAACCCTTGCACTCCTCTCATACCCCCTACTACTCCTCTGACACCCCCTGCACAGCTAAGTCAGTTTGAACCTGTGTCACTGTTAAACCTTACAGAGCTAATGCTGCACATGAAGCCAACCACTTGCTGCCTGGATGTGCTCCCTACACCGCTTTTGAAGGAAGTACTGCCAACCATTGGTCCCAGTATACAAGCAATTATAAACAGCAGTCTTTCAAGTGGTGTTGTTCCATCTTCCCTTAAGCATGCGGTCATTCAGCCTCTCCTGAAAAAACCCGGCTTAAATCCTGCAGTCTTAGAGAATTTCAGACCTATCTCTAAGCTTCCTTTTCTCGCTAAAGTTTTGGAGAAAGTCGTTTTTCAGCAACTTTGCTCTTATGTAAGCCAGCATAACATCATGGACAGGTTCCAATCAGGTTTTAGACCCTATCATAGCACAGAGTCTGCCCTTCTTAAAGTTCTGAATGATCTACTTCTCGCCCTGGACTCTGGGAACTGCGCAATCTTAATTCTACTAGATCTAAGCGCAGCCTTCGACACCATTGACCATAAAATCCTGCTGGATCGTCTGAAGTATAGTGTTGGCATTAAAGGAGTGGCCCTAAAATGGTTGACATCCTACTTATTTAACCGAACCTTCACTGTTAAGATGGGGCAATCCTCATCATCTTGTGCACCTGTGACCTGTGGAATACCTCAGGAATCCATCCTAGGACCCATTCTGTTTTCTTTATACATGCTTCCTCTTGGGTCCATCTTTCAAAAGTATAATATTTCTTATCATTGCTATGCAGACGACACGCAGGTCTACCTTCCACTCAACCTAAACAAAACTGGTTCCCCAAATCACCTGTTGGATTGTTTGAAGGAGGTTGAACGCTGGATGGCCAATAATTTCCTCAGATTAAACAAAGAAAAAACTGACATTGTTATCGTTGGTAATTCTGACTCGGCTAGAGTGATAGCAAATGATCTGTGCTCTTTAAGACCCAACCTGCATGACCATGTTAGAAACCTGGGCTTCATTTTTGACACAAACCTAAACTTCCAAAAACAAATCAGCTCAGTGGTTAGAGGAAGTTTTTATCAGCTCAGGAACATAGCTAAGCTCAGAAACATTTTATGTTTTAAGGATCTGGAAACGGTCATCCATGCTTTTATTTCTTCACGCCTGGATTACTGCAATGCACTTTACTTGGGCATTTGTCAGTCGAGCCTTTCACGCCTCCAGTTGGTTCAAAACGCAGCTGCACGTCTCCTGACCGGGACTAAAAAAAGAGACAGTATCACCCCTGTGCTGGCATCACTACACTGGCTACCAGTAAAATTCAGGGTAGAGTTTAAAGTTTTACTGTTTCTTTTTAAAGCTCTTCATGGCTTAGCTCCTTCCTACATCTCGGATCTCCTTCACTCTCGCTCTACTCCTCGCTCACTACGTTCCTCTAACCAGTGGACTCTAGACATTCCGCGGTCTCGACTAAAGTTCAAAGGTGACCGGGCCTTTTCGGTAGCAGCTCCAAAACTATGGAACAACCTTCCACTTTTTATAAGGGAATCGGCTACAGTAACTATTTTTAAAACCAATTTAAAAACCTACTTATTCTCACAGGCCTTTGAGTCCTGAGCAGTCTGTCACCTACAGACATAGCAGAGAACTATCTTAATGTGTCATTAACATGTCCTTTATGTATATTTTATTGTAAATGTTCTTATGGGTTTTCTTATTTTCATCTATCTACTTTTATGCTTAGTTTTATATTTTGTATTTAAATATTTTATATTTTTATGTGTTTTATACTGTAACAATTGTTCAGCACTTTGGCCGGCACTTGATGCCTTTAAATGTGCTATATAAATAAACTGACTTGACTTGACTTGACTTGAATATTAGTTAAAAACTTAGGGCGGACTATTTTCTTATGATTTAATTTAACCCGGGGCACAGACACAGTCTCAATCCTATGGGATCTTGGTGACGCCTCTAAGCAGCTCGCAGACAGACGGTTTAGCCCGTTAGTCTGCGGCCTGGTCGCGACTCTGGTTAGTCAGCAGCTCCTAGTGCTACACCGCCCACTAACTAACAGACTACGGGCTATGCTGCAAGATAACAGGGCAGCGCCATCCCGGGTGGGGTGGACACCGTCCCTGCCTAAAAGACCAGGCTTGCCCTCGAACTCTTCCCAATTATTAATAAAGCCCACTTGATTTTCTGAACACCACTTGGACATCCAGCGGTTTAGCGACGTGAGCCTGCTGTACCGCTCATCACCGCGCCGCATCAACCCCAAACAAGCTGCTGATCCCTCTTCCTGGCAAATATGAGCACTTTAGTACAACCATTCCTAGTGGTAACTAAGTACTGCATTACTGCAATTGTGCTGCGATTACTTTTAAAACAAATGTGAAAAGGATCACCGCCTGCACTTATGGAATGGAATCATATGAACAGTTTTAAGCAAAAAACTCACTAGATAGTATTACAAAAAAATAAATAAATGACAGCTAATTAGAGCAATGTTGAATGTTGAAGGCTGACACAATTAAAAACTACTAGTAAAGCAAGAGGTACTGTACAATTATTGTGTGTTCTGATATACTGGCTAACTAGTGTCCGACGGTTTTTTTTTTTCTACTGCATAAGCTGACCGAAGCTCAGCAAATGCCTAGTTAACTAGCTAGTTAGGTAGGCTGCAGAACCAAAAGGAATCAAAAGATACAGTCTGTCTGCCATTACACAAGATAATTGTGCTGCATTTATATAAATACGGGGGGAAATTATGGAGCAAAACAAACGGGATGCACTTCTCTTGCTATGTTCAAATACTCTGCTGCTGCAGGCTGTTTATCTAGCTAGCTAACGATGGTTAATTAATTGGCTACAGTTATCCAAAGCTAGCACCACAGTCAGTAGTATAAATAAAACCACTGCCCAGAGCCTGTCTGTTTTCTTCTTTAAAACAAACTTTTTGCTAAAGAAACATGATCTAGCATTGCTCCTTACCTGACTCTCCATTGTGTCTGTGCCTGGAAGCGCCATAACAAAGATTGGGAGGCGTGTTCCAACAGTGCGCCGAAGTTGAGTGACAGCACCAAATCAGTGTTATGATTGGTTAAACAACCTCGCATTGGTTCGGCTAAAGCTTTCTTATTGGTCCCATAATTAGGTGTCAAAACAGGGTCAAAATTCGCAACTGCAGCATGAGATTCGCAACTGCAGCAGAGAAGGTGAATGCAAGAATATTTACCTCCACACTGAAAAACGCTCACTGTCACATTTACAACCTCACAAATTCCATATGATTCACAAATTCACAACATTGGATTTACAAATGCAATTTCTTTCTACAAATTAAAAAAATATATATTTTTATATATTTGAAATATTTTTCCACATTTGCACATTCCAGTTCATTTGTGGAGATGGATTTTACGTGCATGTAGTTGTTTAAATGCAGTTGCAAGTTTCAGTACAATTGTGACTATTGTTTTACAAATGCAAAATCTTTATGACCCTTTTTTGACCCCATACGTTTGCGTCACGCCTCTCCCGCTACAACGTTACAATAATTTATTCTTTACATTGGTCACTTGTAATGCAGCACGTGCTGCAGAGCGAGGAGACGGACACAAATGCTGAGGAGAGCGAGATTTATTACAGGGAATTCCATAGACAGAGTCGAAATAACTGGCAGGGGTCATAACAGGTAGGCAATCCGAACAGGAGAGACAAACAGGCATGACGAACAACAACAATGAGAACTCACACACCAGGCAGGAACAAACGGAGATCGTGGGGGAAACAACGAGGCATGGAACACAAACAAACGATACCGACATGGGAAATACAGGGACTATAAATACATTGGACTGAACCAGACAGGAGGAGAGACACCCCGTTCCTGGTCTTCCCTGAGGAGGAGGAGACCAGTGAGCCATTTATAGTGGGGGTAGGCGCCTTTGCCCTCACCCCTCCCGAAGATGAGTTCGGGAGTGAGGGTGAGGCCAGCTGCACTTCCCCCACCTCAATGGCTCCCCTGACGTCGGACGAGGAGAAGGAGACCAGCCCCACTCCATCGGTCTGCTCCGACGCCAACAGGCGACCCAAGAAGGCGGAGGGTGACGTCAGCCCTCCCCCATCGGTATGCTCCGAATCAACGGTGTATTACAGAGAGGGGGAGGACGTTAGTCCCCCTCCGTCCCTGTACTCCAAGACAACGGTGTGCTACGGGGAGAGAGAGAGCGCCAGCCCACCTCCATCCGTTTGTTCGACCCCTTCCGGGTTCGACAGCAGGAGCGAGGGAGAGGACAGCACCTCGGTGGGCTCGGCGGACACCGTGCGAGGAGAGAAAGGGTGTCCGCTAGGCAGGGAAGCCTGGCAGGCTCCGTCGGAGAAGAGCAGCATGAGCTGGTCGCGCTACCCAGCCTTAGACGAACCCATGTCCCTGGACCAGAGTGTCTTAGAGGGGGAGGAGGAGCCTATGTCCCTGGATCGGTGTGTCTCGGAAGGAGAGGGAGAGCCCATGGATACATCAAGGGACAAAGCGCCAGTGACCCCGGCAGTGCGGGAGGGATCCGGCGCGGTCGGCAGTCCAAGGTGGGGGTTCTGCGCGCCTCAGAAGACGCCACGGAGGTTCGCCGGCGTGTGCCGGCGAGTCTCGGCTCCAGTGGCGCCAAAGAGGGAGGTCAAGGCTTCTCAGGGGAAGCTTTCGGGCGTAAGGACCAAGGGCGCAACGCGCGCCAGAGGCGCGGCGCCGAGGACCGGAGGGACTCCGCCGCCTGTTCCGCCTGCCACGCCCGCCCAGCCTGCTTTCCCTGGAGGGATAGCACCACCACTAGCGCTTTGGCAGGCAGCCCAAACACTGTCCTGGTTGCCTGTTCCTGTTTGTATGTCAGCCCCCGTGTTTCTCCCAAACCCCCTGTTCCCTTTTGTGCCCTTTGTGTTCGGGGTTCCTGTGTGCGTGTTTGTGCTTGTGCCATTGTTTAATGTTTTCTCCCCTGTCTTCCCAGGGAGGGTGTGCTAGAGCTGTTCGCGGCAGTTCCCACCGTCGGGGGAGACGGCTCTCGGAGGCTCGTGATCACTCCGGGAGTAGCAAGCCCCTGGTGGAGGGCTCTGTCATGGTGACAGCTCCGGACCCCTCCTTGTGGGCGTGTCGCTACGTTGTCTGCGTGACGACGGTGAGCGTGTTCGTAGTCTCACCTGTGCCTTGTCTCGTGATCACGAGGGTATGTGTTAATCACCTATTTAATGTGCGTTCGCGCAATGTCTTGTGCTCATCTTTGTCTAAAGCTCGTGTCGTTGTGAGTGTTGCGTGTGTGAGTGCTTGCTCTGTTTGCGCCGCACTTTATTCATTGTTCACATTAAACGTTATATGTTACCGTACCCGCTCGTCGTGCCTGCCTCCTCCCTCCGTAACACCGACGGTTAAAAAGCAGTGGATATGCACAGCACACTGATCCCTTATTTGGGCATAACAAGAAAATTTGACATAAGCATTATCCAGGGAAATGCTTTGGGCATAATAATTCTAGTTATTATTATTTACTACCTAACCTAATTATTTGTCATTTATTTGTTTGTTTGTTTGGGACATTTAAATTGTAACTCTTTTATTCCCAGTGTTGCTTCTCAAAGATTTAGGGGAGAAATTATATATATATATATATATATATATATATATATATATATATATATATATATATATATATATATATATATAATACAATTATGTGTGTCACGTTGAGGTCCCCGAGCCCCTGCTTTTGGGCGTGTGTTTACGTCGTCTATGTCTACTCGTCTGCGTCTGTGGATCTCCGTGGGTGCGGTTATGTCTTGTGCTGATTCGTCTCACCTGTGGCTCGTCTCGTCATCACGTGGGGTTGATGTGGTTTGTCTACTTAATGTGAGTTCGCGCAGTGTCCTGTGCTCGTCGTTGTCTTAGTCTGCACGTTGTCTGTGCATGTGTACATGTTCTCCGTGCGCTATTGCACTTTATGTATAATAAACGTAACGTTGGGAAAGTGAAAGCAAAGATTCCTGTCTCGTCTGTCGCCTCGCCCAAGCGTTACAATGTGCAAACATTTGCAAACGGAGTTTCATATATATATAAATATTAATTATAATATTATTAATTCATTATTAATTCATAATATTATATATGATAAATTAAACTCCGTTTTAATTTAAGGTGTCAAAACTTTTGCATACGACTGTATGTGATGTTTGTTAAAAATATATATATAATATACATAATATAATATAACCCATCGCTGCATTCAAAATTGCTCCCCATCACATAAATAGTGTACTATTTACCATTAGCTGACACAATATAATGCACTATTTCTGTAGTTGGGGGCGAACACAGAGGAGTGATCTCGTGATCTGCCGAGTCGTCATTTCCTGGTCTCGGGGATGAGATTGGTCTCAGACAGGAGATGGCCTGAAAGGTGAGATTTACGGCCAGATGCTGTTGTCGCTATGTCACACACCAGTATGGTATTTTTTAATATAAATAAAAGCAAATAATCAGTTCAGTGAATTCTAATACTAATACTCTTTTATTTCATTCTGTCAGACAGTAATTACATCATTTTTAATATAATTACATCATCTCATTATGTTAAATATGTGCAGTGAGCAGTTTAATGAATAAATGCTTGAAATGTTTATTTATTTATGTCAATAATATTTAGATCTTATAAGGATGAAATACTTATAGGATGATACCGTTGGTTCAGGTTTACAGAACTCACCAACAAGTTATCAGCAGTGAAAAAAACAAATGTAATGAATGAATAAATCATAAAACCAGAAACTCCACACAGCTTAAACTAACACTGACTCACCAAGACACATAAATGCCTTGATAAAGTCGAGTCATCGTTAACATTTTAAACACTGAAACTAATCAACAGTTTTGACACAAACACCACAATATGCTTTATTTATGTGTTCCAATATTTCTTTCTAGGATTTTATACAAATCTTTCATTTATTTATTTCTTTCTTGTAACTCAACCGTGACTCATGATGTATGACATACCATCCCAGACGTTAGTGCGAGCTAGATCATTGTTGTAGCTCTTGTCCAACATGAATCGTATCTGTGCCCCAGGTCCAATAGCCATGTTAGACTGATATTCATAGATTTCATAGTCATAATCCTCACTGTAGACATCTTTTGATACTTTCAAGAAGCGCGTGACCCACTGGAACGTTGCAAATTTGTAATTTCTATCCATGAAATCTGTGTAGAATCTGATCCATGAGTTGGAGAATTCATTTTTAAAAGAGTTAAAGCGCTTCATGATGTAGAGTCGAGCACAAGCATATCCGTCTGCAGTGAAAAGCTGCAGAAAGGCATCATAACCTCTGATGTTAGTTGGTAGAGCACCGTTGGCTTCATCAAACACTGGACCCCTCCAAACTTCTATATACAATGTAAATGTCCTAACTAAATATTGGAGAAGGACTTCCAGAGTATCAGAGTATTCAGAAACATCTGCAGGTTGACTATAACGTAGACTAAAGGAACGAAGAATTATTTGAAGGCCAGGATTTAGACGGACTCTAGTGTCAATTTCTCCACTATTTCTTCCTTCAAGATAGTAACACTGAAAACTTTCATGAGTTTCTTGATGAATAAGACATACTTTCTTCGCTGGATTTGTTGGTATATTACTCCATGTAATTTTTGCATGTCCATCATACGTGGATTTCACTTCCATAAATACTGAACTGTAGTCTTCACACTGCTGATTTATGTCACGTTTTTGTCGATCATAATGGCAGTGATAGGAATTTGAAAATGCATTTACCCACCCGGTAGAGTCATAATTGACCCGATCCAGAAGCTCTGCAAAAAAATATAGTAGAAATAGACCGAGTCATGGGTATTTTTTACCAAAATTGTTGTTTTTAAGATCATCAATGCTTCTTAATCAGTGGCAATGGCCAAAGCCAGACAGAGACAGAAACAGTACAGGTCTGAACTCCACTTCATCATGAACCCTGCAGAATAAGAAGACAACACATTTCATTAAGCAACGCATAACTGGTAAAAGTCTTTACTCATGTGTCCAACACTCACATCTAAATAGATATATTCATGGTGTATTCATTCAATAATTTATAAATTATTAGCAGTGATGAAGCTGAACTGATTAAATTCACCTGTTAATGTTCTCTGGTCTAACGTTCTCTGGTCTAACGTTCTCTGATCTGGGCTCCTTGCATATAGTCTATGTCACGGTACGGCGGGGCCCCCTGCTGGTCGCCACCATCCACAGCGGCCGTCTTAGGCCCCGCCCCCCTGAGGGACGAACACATGATCCGTCTCACCTGAGGGTTTTTTGTTTGTCTATATGTCTTGTCTTTATTCATTAACACTTTATTCATTAAAACCTCCCTTTTCCCTGAGACTTGGCGTGATCGCTTACATTTTATTTCATACTCGCTGCCCGTCACAGTCTATAAATATAGCATTGAGCGTGTATTTGACCGTCTTCACACGCTCACACGCCACACTTCCGATTTCACACGGCGAGAAAAAAAATTTAGTTTATTTACCTCTGATCCATATCTATGTCGCCCTCTACTGGCGATCGATCGCGAAATACACCCCCCCCCCCCCGCTCAACAACTTACGTTCGCCACCCCCCCCCCCCCCCCCCCCCGGCTCAACAACTTACGTTCGCCAACCCCCCCCACCCCCGCTCAACAACTTACGTTCGCCACACATACGCCACACATACACACACCCATAATACATTCTGCAAAAGGCAAATAAAGTGTGCAATGATTTCTTCAAGTTGTCATACCTCAGTGTGTTTAACTAAGCAAACATACTTAAAAATGCTTAAAGCTCCAGACATGAAATATTAAGATATCTGATCTGAGGTTGTGCTTTAATTACAACAGTCTTGTATTAAATCTCAGTAATGTCCAGCAGGTTTAAGACCTGACACATGAAATAATCATTAAAAAATTCCAATTTATTTAAAATCATGAATTTATTTTTAACCTTTAACTAAAAATCACAATTTTTAATTTTTATTTTTTTTGGATAACATATATCCCTAATGTATCACATATGATACAGTAGGGATTTGCGTTTATGTATGAAATCTATTTAAACATTCTATAAAGCTGTGTCTGTCATTTCTGTGATGCTGGACGCTGCGTATTTTCTCTTTTATTCATTATATCAGTTAAAACGTTGTTGTTTTTAATGAAAACAGATTTCATGAAGTTAACAAAATAATTTTCAAACAAGTCTTTTTCTTTCAAAACGTAAAATCTGAGTCAACACATCCTGTACACTGAATATTTTGGACATCTAAATGAAAAAAATAGAATAGTTAGAAACCTTGCCTAATGAGTATTACTTTTTTTCTAATGTATTATTTGAATTGGCATAATATTTATGTATTTATTTATCAACATTCAACAAATAACTAATTGCAATAATACCCGGAGTATCAAATCTGATACGCATGTTTTCAAACTCAAATTAGGATAATTTGCGTTTTTTTTTTAAACATCAAAAAGTTATTTTAGTGCACTAAATGCTCATATTCAAATATGTAATAAAATGTTTAATCGTATCATACCTTAGACTGCCTAAATTGATCACAATTTGCTTGAAACTTTCCCACAACTACTCACGATGCTAGCTGCCCAAACTCTATGGTATAAAAAACTGCATTCAAACACTTGTACTTCATTCATTGTCCACTGGGGGCTGAAAAACAGTTCTTGGAAGAGATGTACATTCCTATTGGTAATTTTTATGCGATAGCTTTTGAAAGAGGTGGGTCCAAATATCACATATCATATATGATACGCAAGGCTCTACAGGGCTAAAACTCCAGACAGCTGCATTTGCGTCCTACCTGCCCAGCCCGCTTGTTACAATCACATCCGAATCATTTAAACAGCGCGTATTAAGTTTCTAATATCCCTTCATCACTCCTTCACTTAGTTTTAACACTTACTCACAATGATCAGAATCTAAGAGATATTCAGTTTAATACTTTATTACTCTTGTTCCTTCTGTAGATCTAGTAAAATACACCCTGTCAATTCTCATCTTCACAACTTTGTCTACCCTCGTGAAGCCGTTTCCGTCCGGAAACTTTTCTCTATAAGCATCTTTTAAAGTACATTCCTCATGTAGCGCTCCTAAACCAGGTGTTGGTGATTTTTCCCACATGGAGGAATTATCTAGGAGTGCCATGGGTTCACTAAATTTATGCTAAGTATGAAATTTGATTATTTTAAATTTACAATGGCGGTGCCACAAATTCTCACTAGGGCTGTATCTCTATGTTACACTAGTCCTCACTAGTAGTCTAAATTGTCCTCACACTAGTCTAAATTGTCAAGTTACAGCCCCTGACCCCTCCGATTTGGGCATGTGTTTGTCATCTACGTCTAGACGTCTGCGTCTGTGGATCTTCGTGGGTGTGGATTCGTCTGAATGTGTTCATTCGTCTCACCTGTGGCTCGTCTTGTGATCACTTAGGGTTTATGTGGTTTGTCTATTTAATGTGCGTTCGCGCAGTGTCCCGTGCTCGTCTTTGTTTGAGTCTGACACGACTTTATGTATACGTGTTCTTCGTGCGCTGTCTGCGCTATTTTGTGTATAATTAAAGTAACGTTTGTGAAACTGTGGGACTCGTGCCTCGTCCTTCGCCCTGCCTCTAGCATCACAGAAAGACGAGCCGACCAAGACGCCAGGTTATATGACCCGCGCCAAGAAGGGGAAGAGACCCAGCAGGCACCACCATACCTCTTCCCCTGCACACCACTGCGAAGCCCCAGTGACTGCCGAGGACATGCAGCAGGACCCTGTGTGCGCACACCTGCTGTGTCAAGCTCGGAACACCGAGGTGGCATCAATGGCAGACTATTTCCGCCAAGCCGCGGAGAAGATATGGGAAGAGAGACACCGCTCTCCCAACAGAGGCTCCCCACCGAGTATTATATAGATAATTGGACACATTTTGAGGGCAGGCCTGACCTTTTAAATTCACCCCTCTTGGGAGGGTGCTGCTCTCATTTCCCATAGCATATCTGCTAGGCTTAATAGTGGTAGTGTAGCAGTAGTTAATGGGGATTGACAAACCAGAGCCGAGGCCAGGCAGCAGACAAGCAGGCTAAACCGACTGTCTGCGAGCAGAGGCAGTCTTTGCATAGAGGCGTGGCTAGGCAACTGCCTTGGGCCCCTACCACTGCAGCCCACTGTAGGGGCCCCCTGATTAGCTGACTTATTTCTGGCATATTAATGTTGATGGGCCCCCTAGCTAAATTCGTCTTGAGCCCCCAAATTGCTAAGTCCGCCACTGTCTACGAGCTGCAAAGAGACATCACCTAGGTCACACCAGATTGAAATTGTGTCTGTTTCTCGAGTACCAAAAAATTATTCTCGCAAAGTTAGTAGACAAAATGTAACATTGATTAAATTTTGTCTACTAACTTTGCAAGAATAATTTTTTACTATAATTACGCTCCCCCAGAGAACGGTTTAAATCTGAAACTAGGACTACTAAATAATTAGATCCCTGTCATCTAAAGCATTGCTTGTTAATGAAATGATTACCGATCATAATCTATGCATGCTTTGCTTGACGGAAACCTGGACCCGACCAGACGACTATATGGCCCTAAATGAAGCTTCTCCCTCTGGCTATAGATATGTTCATAACCCCCGTCTAAATGGTCGAGGAGGTGGTGTCGCCACAATATATGACTCTGATATAGGCATTTCTCAAAAACGCTTCAAGTTTAATTCTTTTGAACATCTCATCCTCACTGTATCAAATGTTTCAAATACAACGACCAACAAAGCGTCGCAGTCGTTTATGTAAATCACTATTTACCGCCCCCTGGTTCATACTCTGAGTTCTTGCAGGAGTTTTCAGACTTCCTGTCTCATGTAGTGCTATCAGCCGATAAGGTGATTATAGTTGGTGATTTTAACATCCATTTTGAAAATCTGTGTGACTCTTTTAGCATACATTTTCAAGCAATTCTTGATTCAATGGGTATCACTCAGAATGTGGTGGGCCATAATTGTAGTCATACTTTAGACTTGGTCTTGTCATTTGGTATTAACATATCCAGTTTAGCAATTCTTCCTCAGAGTGAGGCCGTTTCTGACCACAGCCACATAACGTACGAGTTGTGTTTGACTGACTGTATTCATCGGCCACCCCGCTACCAAATTAAACGAACTATAACACCCAGCACCATAGCCGTGCTCACTGATATTTTAACGGGTCTGACAAACACTGATCCACCTGTAGCTCCGGAAGGACTAGAGCGTTTTACCGTGCATGTCGAGACTTCTCTTCGTACAGCTCTAGACAAGGTTGTGCCATTACGATGCAAGAGAGCCACTGAGAGAAAAATAGCACCATGGTACAATGAGCACACGCGTAGTCTCAAACGAGCCGCACGGATCCTGGAGTGTAAATAGCAAAATTCTAACCTTTGCTTACTATAATTTACACACATCTCTTTTCTCATACCGCTAAACCTCTGTGCTGCTTTTGACACCATTGATCATAATATTCTACTTAATAGGTTGGAGACACTCATTGGCATTAGAGGTCAAGCACTCTCCTGGTTCAGGTCCTACCTGACAGATCGTTACCAATTTGTACTAGTTAATAACGAATGCTCAGAGCATTCTAAGGTAAATTATGGTGTGCCACAAGGATCTGTACTGGGCACCATATTATTCTCATTATATATGCTACCACTGGGCACTATCATTCGTAGGCATGGTATTAGCTTCCATTGCTACGCAGATGATACTCAGTTGTATGTATCTTCTAATCCGGATGATATCACTACAACTCTCAAGTTTGAGAACTGCGTCCAGGACATTCAAAACTGGATGGCATCTAATTTTCTTCAACTAAATTCCGATAAGACTGAGGTGCTGATTATTGGGCCTAAAGCTGCTAGAAGCAATTGGGCTGATATTCTCCTTACCCTAGATGGTTTTTCAGTAACACCTAAATCTACTGCAAAAAGTTTTGTGTCACTATTGATTCGGATCTTTCATTTGACGGACATGTATGCAATGTCACTAAGGCTGCCTTTTTCCATTCACGTAATATCGCCAAGCTGAGACACTTACTTTCATTAGCTGATGCAGAGAAGCTGGTCCATACTTTTGTCTCATCGAGATTGGACAACTGTAATAGTCTTCTAATTGGATGCTCTAAACAGTTCATAAAGAAGCTACAACTTGTACAAAATGCTGCAGCTAGAGTCCTAACTAAGGCTAGGAAATTCGATCATATTAGTCCCACTCTCGCGGCATTACACTGGCTTCCGATAAAATATCGTATTGAATTAAAAATTCTCCTGCCACAATACCTGAGTGAACTCATTGTTTACTACAACCCATCTCGCCCTTTGCGCTCCTAAAATGCTGGATTTCTCCTAGTTCCAAAAATTCGTAAAACTACAGCCGGAGGCAGAGCTTTCTCCTTTAAAGCCCCTCAATTATAGCCTTCCAGCTCCAATCCGAGATTCTGACACAGTTCCAATCTTTAAATCTAGACTTAAGACTCGCCTATTTAATCAAGCCTTCAGTTAATATTCCCCTTGTAAGGTGTGGGGCTCGGCAGCCCACAGACGTTGAGATTTCTGGTAATCTGAGATGTTGATGCTGTCATCCAGCTGTGTCATGGCATCACTCTAGTTGTGACAATGACGTGACTGGAAAGCCATGTCTCAGTGAGCCCTCATGCCTGTGGTCACCTCTGAACCCCTCCCTTTAGTTATGCTGCGATAGATTAACCTGCCGGAGCCACATGCTAATCACTGGCACGTGAGCTATGTACATTTAAATCAGTGGTGGTTTAAATTGATGTCCACTCTGCATTGTCTATCCTTTTGCATGCTTCTACCCAAGACGATTGGATACAAGCACCTACAAGCACCTGGGAGATGGTCTGGCTTGCCGGTGGATGTATTGATGCTGGGGTTGGATGTGCCATTGCCACAAGAGGTCGTGCTGATTCTAGCTCCTACCCGAGGCTCACCATCTGCATCAAAGGGTCTGTGACTACTTGGCCGGAGAACAAGAGCCTTAACTATAACTGTAGAACCACCCTGCGCACCACTGACTTGTGCTAATGGGCCGCTCAATGGAGGATGGGTTCCCTTTTGAGTCTTGGTCCTCCCGAGGTTTCTTCCTAATCCACACCATCATAGGTAGTTTTTCCTTGCCACTGTCGCCTTTGGCTTGCTCATTAAGGATCTGGACCCATACGATTGTAAAGCTGCTTTGTGACAACATGTGTTGTGAAAAGCGCTATATAAATAAATTTGACTTTGTATGTTGAGGTATGTATTCATGTGCATCCATTTGTGTATATGTATATACTGTATGTGTGACCAGTAAAGTACTGTCACTGATTCTTGATATTTGCAAAACCGTTCTTCTCCTGCTGAGCTTTCTGTGTTCGATCATCCCATTCTGTCTTTGACCAAAACACATTTTTTTTGCAGTTGCAAAATGATCCCCAAGTCTCTCTTTGGGAAGGACACACACTGCACTTGAGTAAGCAAAGGTTTTATTCCACAGTTGATAACCACAAACGAATGAGGTCACTACCCTCTAGTTCGTCTAGACCAGGGGTTCTTAACCTTTTTCACTGTGCGACCCCCTTTTAGGCTCCAGTAAATTTCGCAACCCCACCCCCTCCCGTTTACGTTCTAAACACTCCACAGCTTTTGATTGCAAACTCGAGTGCTTAGTCTGCAACTGGCGTAGCAACTTGGAGGGCCTGAGACTTTCCTTGGCTAGCACTTCGCCACAAACAAGACACCAGGGTTGCCAACTCTCACGCATTGAGCGTGAGACACATTCATTTGACTGTCTTCACACGCTCTCACGCCACACTTCCGATTTCTCACGACGAAATAAAATCTAGTTTATTTACCTCTGATCCATATCTATGATTCAATGAGTTACTAGTTCGCTCTGGCGCCAACCACTGGCGATCGATCACGATATAATACTTAATTTGTGTCCATTTTACAGCCCACTCGGTAACAATTTACACTCGCCACCCCTCCAGGTTCAAATCTCACTCCAAGCGATCTTTAAAAGTTGGCAACCCTGAACACACTGCGGTCGTGCATCCTCTCCTTCGCTTGTCTGCGTAAAACCATATTCCAAGTACTTTTCATCATATTTTCTCACTTTCTTCATTTTTTTCTGTTTTGAAGTTCCTGGAAGTGGGCGTTTTGCATCCCCACTTTCAGTTCGACGTTCTAAAAAACGCTCCATGTTAATCCAGCCTGGACGAGCGGAGCCACAATGTGCATGCGTGACCATGAATCAAGACTGAGAATGAGGTAGTTTGATTCAATAAACTTTACTGAATCAACCTGCCTCATTCTGAGTCTTGATTCAGGTTTGCGCATGCACGTTGTGGCTCCGCTTGTCCAGGCTGAGTAAAGAACAATAAAGTTTAGCTCCGTATCTGATACGTTGCACATTTAACTCAGAAAACACCTTATTTTGTGTCACATTCACGACCCCCTTGGAAGTACGTCGAGGAGGAGAACCCCCAGGTTAAGAGCCCCTGGTCTAGACCCTCAGACGGGTCTGTCTGGTGCTGTATAACAGATCTACACACTTTGTCCACCAGCAGAAGGGCCCATATTCACCTCAGTATGTTTTACACTCGCATACAACAAATAAACAGCATACATCATTTCAATTTCATTGGTAGATTGAGAGTTCTTGACAAATGTTGTGGTTGAAATTCTGTAAACCTTAAATGGTAAGCACAATAAAAGTCAGAAGCAGTTGGGTAAGGTAATAAAGTAAAATTAATTTATTAAGCAAGTATGGATTAGTTCCAGAGACCCCTGTTACAAATGCACAAGGCGTCTGCTACAGAGAGCTAATTCCCCCCTGGGAACTCTCATCTTTTATACTTCAATCCATAAGCACACAAAGTGTTCATGAGGTGAACATGAGGTGATTAAAAAATATGATTGGATAACTTGGCATGAATCACACATGATTGGACAAATGTATATTGGCCCCTCCCCTCATGCTCCATCCACGCTTGGCAGTCCCGTGATGGTCTGAGAGCCGACGTGGCCACTTCCATGTTGAGACTAGGAGACCAGCTGGCGTCTCCAGCGAGGTCAGTTTAGGAACATCAGATTTCAGGAATGGGCCGAGGACATCTAGGGAAAAGACAGTACAATTCTAAGGCCTACTGAGCCATACCAGACACTGAACGGCTTCAGTGCCCTTCTTACATGATTAACACATATATATATAGGTAAAAAGCACTAGCGTATACATCTATCATGTGACTATTGTGTTTAACATATACTAATTAAGCATAGCATCAAAGAAAATGTTAGATTTTCCACAACAATGTTTATGCAGTCAAGCAAGCTATAAATGTGAACCTTTTAACAGTGTGAATGTATTAATATGTGAAACTGAAATACTGCAGAATTCCATGAAATATAATTTTTTACATGCTAAAATAGAAAAGTCAGCTGTACTTTTTTGTTTAAGGATTAATGTTTCATGCAAATTAGGGATGTCCCGATCCAGCTTTTTGAACTTCCAATCCGATACCAATATTTCTTTGCACTTCCAATCCGACACCGATATCGGCCGATACGGCCAATTCGAGCATGTATTAAAGTTTAAAGTTATTTAGCCAACTTACTTTGTTGTCAAACTCATGTTGAAAAGTGTTTTACTCTTGATAACAAGTAGCAAGCTGAATTAGGTGTGTTTGAATAATACATAATGGTTGGTAAGGAGAAACTGGCCTGTTTATTTAGCAATTAATAAACTCAAAATAGACAAAATAATAATTAACAAACTCTTGTTATTCCCTGGGCTTTGGCACTGTTCAGTGGCAGTTTGTCATGCTTCGCAAACGTTTCTGCCAGTGTTAGTTGTGTAGGACCTTTCTTTTTGTCTTTGGTTTTCTTTAGAAACTCATGTTGTTTATGGTGGTATTTCGCTAAATGCTTGATTACGCTGGTTGTATTAAAGGTTCTTACAGCTTTACGACCATGCTTGACTTTACTGTGGCATATGTTGCACTCTACCTCTTCGTCTTTGTCGTCCTTTAAGGTAAAATAATCCCACAACTGACATTTTAACTTCAAATTTACATGGCCGTCTTAATGGTTAGGAGATGCCACTGAGCCAAATTGGGGAGATGCTATGCTCGTGTGCTGAAGGTGTGCTGGAAAATGCGGACCGATCCGATCCAAATATCGGATTGGGACAAGCCTAATGCAAATACAATAAAACTGGTCATCTTTAACTCTGACAATCAGTGTTCATGTACAGTATCAATACTGCACTGGCAAAAAAAACAAGGAAAGTCAACAATGCTACATTTTTCGTGGCATTTAAAGCTTCCGAATATCAAGGCACTGAGTATACCCTTCGTGTGTGTACGCCAATTTAATGTCAATTCTTTTTTGTACGTTTAAATGGCTTACAAGGCATGACCATATACTATTACTGTATTACCAAAATACTTCCTATGAATTTATTCTTTTTATTTTCTTCTGGACTCATCACTTTGTGATTGGCTGAAGATTGACCACACTCTCCCAGGGTTCAGTGCGGGCTTTCTCACTTTCGTAGCCTTTGTTCAACATAAATCGAGCTTGGACTCCTGGACCGACAGCCAGGCTGGAGTCATGCTCGTATATGTTGTAATCTTTAATACAAACTAGATTTGGTCTCTTCCTAAAATTTGTACTCCACTGGTATTTTTTATAGCTGTGATTATCATCCAGTGTAGTTTTGTAGAATCCCACCCAAGAGTTCTTGAAGACTTTCTTCCAATCAGTCAAGCTCTTCCCGATGTACAGCCGAGCACAGGCATAACCATCTCTAGTGAAAAGCTGCAGACTGGCATCATAACCTCTGATTTTGGTTGGAGGTACGCCGTTGCCATCATCGAACACTGGGCTACTCCAAATGTTAGCATTTTTTTGGCCATTAACAACATTATGAAGAGCTATTTGAAGTCCAGGATTTAGAGAAATTTCAGTGTCAATAGTTCCTGAAGATCTTCCAGCAAGTGAGTATGGCTCAGATTCTTTACAAATCTCCGTATGACCTGTAAGATCTATTATCATTTCTGCCGTGTCCGGTATTCCACTCCACGCAATCTTTGCATACCCATCAGATGTAGATTTCACCTGCAGTCTCACTGTACTGTAGTCCTTACACTGGAGTGCTTTGTTACTTGAATGGTTTGTAAAGCTGTCATTTTGTGTAAGTTCGCAGGAAAAGGTGTCTCTAAATTTATTTACCCAGCCATTATATTCGTATTCTGCCAGATGCAGAAGCTGCAATAAACCTTGGGGATACGCACCTGTAGATTCCAAAACATGGTTAACATATGGCGACAACGAAGGAGGAGCTTGAATGTGCTTCAGGAGCAACGGACTAATATTATAGATATTTTGAAACAACCAGCCAGTTATAACGAACATATTTACTATTCTTATTCGATCACTCACATGATTATCCCTTGAAATCTGAACCACAATTCTGTCTGAATTTCTTGACAGCTGATCTATAAAGTTCAGTTCCACACTGTGTTGGTGTGTGACGTATTCAGGCAACCCTGCATTCACAGACTCGCCAAAAGCATAATATGCCTCGTCTGAAGGTAACCGAGAGAGAGCTTTATTGTTTTGGTTTTCATAGTAACAAAAACCATAATCTCCCTGAGTCGGATCCACACCATCAAACCAAATAATGTTGTTGTGATCGATTGTTACTTTGGTGGCAACAAAGTAGAGTAAAAACAGACCGAGTCGTGGATATTTTTTACCAAAACCGCTGTTTCTCAGGTCATCTATGCTTCTTAATTCCCTTTGCGCAGTGACACTGGCCAAGACCAGACAGAGACAATACAGGACTGAACTCCACTTCATCATGAACCCTGCAGAATAAGAAGACAGCAATATCATGTAGGCAAAATGGGTTTTTATTTGTGCATTTTCCTACCCCTTTCACCCCGTGACAGTAGGGTGTGGCAGTGGGGTGTAGGTGTGGTTGTGACTGTGGGGTGTGGCTGTTGCAGTAGGGTGTGGCTTTGGCAGTAGTAGCAATGTCTCTAGGTACTTTTTCCTACACTCCCTCCAGGTCTTGCCTTTAGAGAGGGAGTTTACGAACTTTTATATATAAATATGACCACTGTAGTGTAGGTGCAGGCTGTGATGGTGCAATCAGGGTTGTACTGTATACGTAAAGCTTATAGATCCCCCATACTCAAATAGTGGCCCGCGGGCCATCTATTTCTGGCCCGCGAGCTGTTTAGAAAAGTTTTTTTCTGAGCTGATTTTTTTTCAATCGCGCTATCCGCTCTTATTTTGAAATCGCGCACCGCGATCTCAAGACGAGGCAGGGGATTGCCTCTATGGCAACAATAAACAGATAGCCAAATACGTTAAAGTATTCACTACAAAACTATTTAACTGTAAACACTATACAGTGGTACCTCGAGATACGAGCTGCTCTACATACGAGCAATCCAAGATACGAGCACCGAGACGAGCAAAATTTCTGTTCGACATACGAGTGCACGCTCGAGATACGAGCATGAACCACTAGGTGGCAGTACAGTACTGTATTTCAATACTGTTGTAGCGACTACTCCTCGCAAAGAAACAAACCTCGTTGGACAGATTTTTAATGAAAAAAAAAACAGATCTGAGTGAACCCAAAAGGCCTAAAACCAACGAGTGAGTGTTTAAGCAACTTTTTAAGTTTAGGTAATGTGATGTGTGTACGTAATTTTTACAGTTTAAACATGTTCTCTGTTACGGTAATTTCTATTGTTCAGCATGTACGTACGTGTGTACCGGTGAAGTTACTGTGCGTATTGTTTAATTATACATGTTGCGTGTGCCTTTATTAATAAAGAACATGTCTTTTTTTCCACATTTACGCTAGTTTTGTGACTTTTTTAAGGACCGGAACCAATTACAATACTTTACATTGTTAAATTGCTTCGAGAACCGAGCAGTTCGAGATACGAGCACGGGTCTGGAACGGATTAAACTCGTATCTCGAGGTACCACTGTATTTACCTGATTTGACCTTGGAAATTTAGCATATCCAAATATAGACATTTATAGACAGCATCACCCAGTACATTTCTCGTGTCGCTCATACTAATAACAGACTAAGTGAGAAGTATTATTATGGGATCAAGCTGTTTACTTATAGTAATCCACCATTTCCTGAAAGATTTCAAATGAATGTAATGTAATGTATACTCGACACGTCTTTAAATACAGTTACCTTCGACTCGTTCGTCTCTTTTTGCTCGTCGTTTTCTTCCGATCTTCTTCCAGCGGTGAGTCTGAGAAGTTGGACTCACTGGCCACCGACGTATATTAGAAACCACAAAGTTTATTAAAATATACAAAACCAGAGAGAAGGGCCTCAGTGTTAAATGCACGAAGGAATAATAATACGACATGGAACAACTACATGATTAGGAGCGAAAAAAGAAAAAACACGGCAGAGGCGGAAACAGAAAACGAAACCGAAACCATAGCAGACCACGTCGCAGGGTGTCACCGTGGAAACAGCGACGCTAGAGGAGGGGCGACTGTGACGCATGCGTCGAAATATTATTTTCTGAAAATTGTAATAACCATTGTTTGTTACGTTAATTTGGCGCTAGTCAAGTAGGTTAATATATATATATTTTTATTCTGGCACAAACTCCAGCTCGCACATTCAAGCGTCACTTTTAATGAGTGCTCAATTTAGCGCACACTGCGCGCACACACAACACAAAAACGAACAGGTGACACTCAGACAAAGACGAGCACCCCAGCCAACATGTCCACATGGGCCCCACATGGGATTTAACTGGGCATGGGCTTAGAGTGGGCTTTTTTAAGGGTTCTATTCGGGCCCCAGTTGAGTTACATTTGTGGGCCCCATTGGGGTTATAAATCCCGGCCCCAGTTGGGTTATAGTTGGGACCCACGTGGGCCTGATTTTTAAAACAGCCTAATATTTTAAAAACGGACTTTTAAATACCATTTACAAAACAGACATTTTTACATAGTACACGATTTTATACCTCAGCTCAAGCAAATGATGGTAGAACTGGATATTTCTCTGACACACAAATAAATTGCATGTTGATATAGTTTAATTTGTGAAGCAGTTATAATAACTAAATTCATTCAAAATATTAACAAAGTTAAAATAAAGTTAATGTAGCTGCTTCAGGTTTATGGAATAAACCATTGCCTCGCCTCCTCTCGTGCGCGCCCGCCCCCAACGAAAGACTAAACGGTCTCCCGCCTGGACTGACTGAAAGAGATTTTTATATCCGTTGGAGATATCATTCACTGAGGTAAGAAATTAACTTTTTATCCGGTTTCTCTAATTTGGTTATCAATGTGTAAAAGAACAAATATACAATGAAAGAAAGAAAATTATCTGAGGATATAATGCCTGACGTTATATTTAATTCAAACCTAGCTACGTTAGCTAGCTAGCTTGATAGCTAAAACAACCGTTAGCGTTGAAAGGTAGAACGCAAGCCGTTCATTTGTTATGGCTAAGAGGAATAATCTGTGGGGGGAAATATAGTGTTTAAAATGTCTATGTTTACACATTTTCGACGTAACCCACCTAGATTTAGTTAATTAATTTTCCTAGATCAGCTAAGACATAAGTGCAAATTTCGATGTTGCTAGGCTAGCTAACCTAAGATAGTGAGTTAACCTATCTTAGCAAACACTAGAACTAAGTGGTCACCTTGGTTAGCTAGCTAGCTAGTTAGGTTTAGAGAACCTAACGTTTTGGTAGAAAAGATAATTGTCCTGTTAGTTATTAATTAAGTGATAAACCTTTACAGTTAATAGTAAGTTGTGTCCTGGCATTAAATATACCAAATACAAATGACTGCATTTCTAAGGTAGAGCTGTGTAGTATTAATCCCAGTATGAGGGGAAAAACAAATGATCGTAGTCCTAACCTACCATAGACAATCTTGTGTATAGCAAAAAAGAGTATTGTCTTATGGATAAACAGCTACTAATCATTCTTGTAATGGGTACAAGTTAGATAGCGGTTTTCTCGTTTTGGTGCTCTGTAAAGTAACATGTGGTGGTTGTTTTTGCCTCAGTTTATTCTATCTGAATTTTAAATTTTGTTTTGTAGGTGCCCTAAAACAAAATGCTTATCTTCAGAATTAACTAAAGAAGATGTTGAGACAGCTGTCTCAAAGTGGTTTACCAATGCTCGTGACCATGATGGAAACCGTGCACTGAGAGCGCAGAGAGACTTTCAAAAAAGGAACGCAGAACAGATGTAAGTAATCAATAGTGAGTTACACGTTTGTGATAATGTGACTATGAAGGCATGTGAAAATCATTGTCATTTTTACTTTCCAAAACCCTGACAGCTCCTATATTGGAGTTTTTAAATGTTTTATGTACACCTAACTTGTAAACACATCACTTGGCCTTTGTAAAATCTCCCCCAAGAGGTGATTAAAGTGTTAGACATCAGTGTCTTTGGAAATTTTGAGTAACTGCAGCAGCTCAAATTAATGAATTGTATAGTATATTTGAAGGAGTACTCTGGCAAGAGCCTTCACATCTTTGATAATAAAATAGAGAATATTAGACAAAATATAAAACCCTTTATTAGCAATACAACTGGTATGTCATCTGGTTTGGTTGATATTGATTTAAATTACATACCGGGAGAAAAACTTGATGCTTTTCATCCACTCCCAAAATCAGAATTAGAGAAAATAATTTCTTCCTTAAATTGTACTACCTGCACATTAGACTCAGTTCCCTCAAAGTTATTAAAAGAGGTATTACCAGCTGTAACTGAACCTCTTCTAACTATAGTTAACTCATCCATTACAATAGGTCACATGCCCAAATCATGTAAATTAGCAATTATCAAACCTCTGATCAAGAAACCAAATCTTGATCCGACTGTGCTATCTAATTATAGACCCATTTCAAACACATCATTTATATCTAAGATCATAGAAAAAGCTGTTGCCCAGCAATTATGCCTATATCTGCATAGGAATAACACATTTGAAAAGTTCCAATCTGGTTTTAGGCCCCATCACAATACTGAAACAGCATTAGTTAAAGTAACAAATGATCTCCTCCTTGCATCAGATCAAGGCTATGTATCACTGTTAGTGCTTCTTGATCTTAGTGCAGCTTTCGACACAATTGATCATAGGATCTTGCTAGAAAGGTTAGAACGCTGGGTTGGAGTCTCAGGCACAGCCCTTTCATGGTTTCAGTCTTACTTAACAAATCGCTATCAGTTTGTAGAGCTCAATAATATTTCATCCAAACGTACAATGGTTAAATATGGGGTCCCGCAAGGCTCCATCTTAGGACCACTATTATTTACATTATATATGCTACCATTGGGCACAGTTATAAACAAACATGGTGTCAATTTTCACTGCTATGCGGATGACACTCAACTTTACATATCAGCCAAACCCGATGACAAACTCAGTTTAGGAAAAATTGAGGCCTGTGTAAGAGATATTAAATGCTGGATGTCTCTAAACTTCCTACAATTAAATGAGGACAAAACAGAAGTTCTCCTTGTGGGCCCTAAGGCCGCAAGACAGAAAATTCCAAATTTAATGCTTAATCTTGCAGACTATCCCATTACACCTGGCACAGTAGCCAAAAACCTAGGCGTCATACTCGACTCCGACCTATCATTTGATAAATATATAGATAATACTACTAGGATAGCTTTTCTACATCTCCGCAACATTGCCAAATTAAGAAATGCATTATCACAGGATGATGCAGAAAAATTGGTGCACGCATTTGTTAGCTCTAGACTAGACTACTGCAATTCACTACTGTCAGGATGTTCAAATAGGAATCTAAATAAACTTCAAGTAGTTCAAAATGCCGCAGCTAGAGTTCTGACCAGAACTAGAAAATTTCAGCATATTAGACCAGTCCTATCAGCCCTGCATTGGCTCCCAGTTAAATTTCGTATTGATTTTAAAATTCTATTATTAGCATATAAAGCACTACACGGGCTTGCTCCTGAATACCTCCAGGAACTTATTTCCTACTATGAACCCCCACGTCAACTAAGATCACAGGGTGCTGGTCTGTTATTAGTTCCACAAATTAACAAGGTAACAGCAGGGGGAAGAGCCTTTTCTTATAAGGCCCCCCAGCTTTGGAATAATCTTCCTAAATGTGTCCGGGACTCTGACACAGTCACAATCTTTAAATCTAGGTTGAAAACCCACTTATTTAGTCTAGCGTTTGATAATTAATATCCCCCTTAGATAAAGGTACAGATCCAGGGGTTCATAGACGAAGGGTTTTATGGTAGACTGGGGTACTGGTGCTGTCATCCTGTCACTGCTCGTGGTCACTCAAGTTTGTTGACAGTGCAGTGGACGGATGCCATTGTCTCAGAATGCCCCCAAGCCTATGTTACCTTCTGGTTCTGCCTTTTTTTAGCTAGGCTGTAATAATTTAACTTAGTGCCGGAGTTGCTGCCACACTCCAGAAATGTTTATAATTTTACCTGTCCTGTATATGTCCTCATACAGAGCTAATTTTCCCTGTTTCATTTCTCCACATGGCTGCCCGCCTGCTTGAGGAATAATGAGATGAGGAGAGACAAGCGATCCATCCTGGCCGGCCACCTCCTGCCTAACCGGATGCCTACACCATGATGGACATTATTACATATTTTTCGGTCTAAATTGACATTATTGCATCTTTTACATTCTGTCTACATTGTTGTTGTTGTCATGGTGACCGGTGTCGGCCAGAGGAGGATGGGTTCCCCCCCTGAGTCTTGGTTCCTCTCAAGGTTTCTTCCTCATGCAAAAAACTAGGGAGTTTTTCCTTGCCACTGTCGCCTTTGGCTTGCTCACTGGGGGCTAGGACTCGGCACTTGTAAAGCTGCTTTGTGACAACAACTGTTGTAAAAAGTGCTATATAAATAAAATTTGATTGATTGATTTGATTGATTCATAGAGTTCTGTACAGTGTATTATGGTCAGGACCCAGGTGGTGCAGAAAATGCATGCCCATTAAACAGGCCTAGTGTGCTAATTCAATAGAACAAACAGAGAAGGATGTTTATCATTGCTAAAAGTGGTTTAGATAATCTGCAGTGTTACTGTTGTGTGCTTTAATTAATACTGTTGTCTGTCTCTCCCTCCCCTCTTCTCTCTCTCTCTCTACAAGATGTGAAACTACACAACTCAGCAACACACAGTAAAGGATTCTAAAGACTCTTAACATATGTTTTATGGACATTTATGGTTAAAATTGTTAATGAGTTGTCGTTTTCAATAAAACATTTTTATTAGGATTGATCAAGCATTTGTCGTCATTTAAATGTATGTATTATTATAAACAGCTCATCTCTGATTGAAATTACTCATGATAATACAGTCTTTAGTGCTGTGCTCTTATACAACAGTTTTGCAAAGTGAGAAAAGCAACTGAATATTGCATTAGGCATGTACAGCAGAGACCTCACCTGAAGCCCTCCATGACTCCATAGGGACCCACATTGGATGACACAAGTTAGCATTATAGTAATTGTGCTCCAAATGTGTGATGCAAGCTGACATTCTAGTGAGTGATGGGCTGATATTTGGGCCCCCTTTGCATAACCCATATGGGGCCTATAAAGATTTGCCCATGGGCCCCAAATGGGGCTGAAGCGGGTGTCTGCAGTTAACCATAAGGGCCCTACTTGTTGCCCACACTGGCCCCGTCATTATCCCACACACACAAGGGGCCCATGTAGGGCCAGTGAATCATTGCTCATACGGGGCCCACCTGAGGCCCACATTGACCCCAATATTGGCCCACATGGGCTAACACACATGGGGCCCATGTGGAGCCGATGGACAAATCTTTGTGGGCCCCAGCTGGGTTGCCCAAAAAGGGCCCATGTGCCAGCCCATTTCAAACCCATGTGGGGCCCGCATGGACATGTTGACTGGGACAGGACACTGCGTGAAATAGACGGTCAACACATACCCTTGTGATCTCGAGACAAGGCACAGGTGCGACTACGAACACGCTCACTGACAACCCACACCCACGGAAGTACATACATGGACATAACGACACACAGACAACGTAGCGGCACGCCCACAGGGAAGGGTCCGGGACTGTCACCGTAACCATCGTGCCATCGTGCGAAATATTCAAATTCACTTCATTTTCTGTATTTTATTACTTATTTACTCTTGTATTATTTCTTACTATTGTTTTGTTAAATATTTTAATTTTTAATGGTGAATGGAGGAACACCAAAGTAAGAATTTCATTGCACAGTGTAACTGCCTGTTTCTGCTGGGCACATGACAATAAATCTCTTGAATCTTGAACAGTGTGTTTACACATGTAACTGCACCGGTGAACATTCGCGCAGTCTTTGCTGCAGTAGCGCTGATACTCGAATGATGGTAAATCGTGAAACAAAGAGCTCCATACGGTGGCCGAGATAATGCGCCGAAAAAGAAAAAAAAACGCGCTGCAAACCGGTTTCCTCAATTTTTTAAAGTAACATCAACTTATCACATTTTACAGTGTGTCTGATGTTTCTGAATGGTATGTTTATTTGTGTACATGACTAGCCCCTCAAACATTTATAAGGACTGGCAAATAAACTAGAGTGTTTGATGAAGTAACCAACAGCACGTGTTGCTCTGACTCTACGAGCACTCGTAACTATTACAGAGAGACCCTGGTTGTTGTGGCGGAGAATTTCCACAACAATTGGCATCCATGTTTATTGAGGTCCACATATCAGATGTTATGCTCACAGCTGTTGCTTGCATGACTTCTGTTATTGCTTTTTTCGTGTCTTCGTATCTGGATGCTACCACAGCCTTAAGGGGATTTCTACATGGAAGCACATAATTACAGTCAAGCATGTGAACAAAATTTCTGAATACTTCATCTTCCACAACAGAAAACGGTTGTGAATCTTTTTCATAAGTTGACCACAGCCTCATTCAGCTCTTTTTGCCCTCCTGTCTGGAAACAATAAAAATAACATTACTGTAATGTTGGTGATTATGGCTTACAGCCAATAAAATCCTGGAGATGTTTGTGTGTAGAGATGTGTGTGAGTAGAGATGTGTGTGTGGGGAAATGTGTGTGTATGTAGTACCCTGTAAATAGGGGGAAACAATGAACAGACGAACACACTCGTTTCGTTTCTCGCTCGTCTCACTGTTGAATGTCCAGACAAAAAAAAAAAAGCAATACAATCCGTTTCACTTTTCCTTCTAACAAACTACAATTGTTAATTCTTTAGTACCTTTGTACATTCATGTGTGCACCTAGCCAATTAAGCAAAAGAACAAAAACATATTGTACACATTCTCATTTGCGTGAGTAACGCTAGTACATGTGCTAAGACATTTGGCTCACTGCCAAATGGTAGGCAGAACATACAGCGAACACATGCATCGAACACATACATCGGTCAACATCTTTCACATTCAGGTTCACAAACGTGCATGTTAGTCATGACACCATTACTATTAATCTAACTTCTCATAACATGTCACGAGTTCTTCTCTAACGTTCATACTTAAACACATACATATTGCTTCTCATCAGCTCATAGCGCACAAGCACCTCGTGGTCTTATGCTAACTATACGCCTAGTACTTAGCGAATACTTTGCGCACAACATCAAATAGCGAATCTCCCTTAAAACTGCATTTTACTAACAATGACAGTGTAATATACTGACTAACTCATTTATAAGCAAAACATTCACATTTCTTTTACAATTTACCTGTAAATAGGGGGAAACAATGAACAGACGAACACATTCGTTTCGTTTTTCACTCGTCTCACTGTTGAATGTGCGGACGTAACGAGAGCGCCCCCTCCTAACCCAAGCAGGCATGACCAATCGATCCTTGCCATTTAGTATGTCAGGCAATACCAACCGATCGCCATTGAACAGATCATTACTTATAACAAAATTAACACCTTAACGAACTCTTTCTCCAAATAACAAATACATTAAAACATATAAACACCACTTTACATGTAGAGATGTGTGAGGTGGAGAGGTGTGTGTGTGGTAAAGTATGTGTGTAGAGATGTGTGTGAGGTGGAGAGATGTGTGTGTTGTGAAGTGTGTGTGTAGAGATGTGTGTGAGGTGAAGTATGTGTAGAGATATGTGAGGTGGAGAGGTGTGTGTGTGTGTGTGTGTGTGTGTGGAGATATCTGAGGTAGAGGTGTGTGTGTGTGTGGTGAAGTGTGTGATGGGAGAGGTGTGTGTGTGTGTGTGTTGTGAAGTGTGTGTGTAGAGTTGCTGCACTGCTGTGTGATTTTGCAGGTCTGCTCCCCAGTCTGAAGTGTGGAATAAAACCATACTCAAGCAGTTTATGTCCTTCCTAAACTGGAAATAATAGAGATAATTTGTCCTACACTTGCAATAATATAATTTGCTTCACATAAAAAGCATTTTAAATGTGGGGGGCATTTGAAAGGGAGACAAGGGATTAGAAAAACCTTACATGTCATGTTGGAGAGGCTTTACACAGGTCACATAGGAGGGGCTTTACACAGGCCCAGGTCATGTAGGAGGGGCCTTACACAGGTCCAGGTCATGTAGGAGGGGCCTTACACAGGTCGCAGGTCATGTAGGAGACACAGGAAAAATTAACATACAAAAACAGAACAGTATTTTCATAGTTCTTCAGTTTCCAGTGTTTGCCCTGTAAACTTAATGGGGTCAGATTTGATGTGTGAAATGGATGTAACTATCACCTCCACTAGTGAGAGACTATAAATTGAGCTTGCTGATGATTTGACAATGGTTAAATATGCGCAGGGGGCAACGCTGTATGTATGTAATTTGAAATTGAGTACTAACACTCTAACACGAGCAGCTGAGATGTTGATAGTGCAAATGGAACAGGGCATGCAAGACTGTCCCACAGCATTATGAAGGATGGGGACCTTCATGTAAGAGCTAAAGTGTGTGATGGGCCCAATTTCACTTATGAGAGAATATGGTTTGGAGATGGACTACCTCACCTCAAGAGATTGTGTTTGGCAGATGTATATTTGTCCCCCGTAAATTCATACTCTGGTTCTGTGGTTAAACTGTCTGATTGTGCAAGCACTGATCACCCACTCACATGCCTGCCCCCCCCCCCCCCCCCCAAATCACCCACTATATACAATCAAGCTATAAAACAGAGTCTTGATCCCCTGGAATTGTCCCAGTGGACTAATTTAATCCAATATGTGCAGGATCTTCTTTTGTCTTCGCCAACACAGCAGCAGTGCATCGATGACAGCATCAGATTGTTGAAACACCTGGCTGACGAAGGTCACAAGGTGAAGCCTCATCAAGCTTCAGTTTGTTTCAGTTCATCAAGTTTCAGTTGGGTTCCTATGACATGACATCTCTGCAGAAGACAAAACTCTTGCATCATCAAGTTGCAAGTGCATAAATCCCCAAACCACAAACTGTTAAACAACATTTTTAGGAATGTGTTCTGATGTGTTCATGTGCTCAATGTGCTCATTCATCTCTCAAATCGACCACAGAAGCCGAGGAGACCTTCATGGCTTTGAAGCTGGTGTTGCAGACTGCCCCAACCCCATGTTTTACAGAAAAATGAGGACAGACAGCGGACAGACCTGTGGTCTTTTCTCTTTTTTCGCTCCTAATCGTGTATTTTTTTTCATGTAAGGTTGACCCCGTTGCGGCGGGACTTCCAGTTTGTCTGCGTGCTGTGGCCGCGGCAGAGAACGCGGCGTCCAGAGACATTGTGGGTTATTCTACATTGACTTTATTAGTCCCACACTGTTTCACTTCTGCTTCTTGAAAACATCAAATCTATCTCCACAGCGATGGCTGAAATAAACACTGTGTTGCCCAATATGCCCAACATCATCATTCAATGATGCACTGTTCTTAATCACACTTTACCCACAGACGATGTGGAGCACGACAAGAAACCGTCTCAGTCCAAATACACTGGAACAGATTGTGTTTCTTAAGGTGTATACATTAAATAGGTTAAGGTGTTTACATAAGGTAGAGTATTTAAACAGGTTAAGGTGTGTACATAATGTAGAGTGCTTAAGGAGGTTAAGGTGTGTACATATGGTTAAAATAAGATGTAAACAAGATGTGCGTAAAGAGAGTATAAATATGGTAGAGTGTGTCAATAACTTAATCAGTTCACTTGACCTTCATTTGGAAAAGGAAGATTCCATGACACAATCCCCCCCCCCCCCCCCCCCCCGCACACGCACACACACACAGGACTAAATACACACAGGGGGTGAGACAAGACACAGGTGAGGTTTCTCTCTCTCACACACACACACACACACACACACACACACACACACACACACACACACACACACAAGCTCTTGGCAACCATGAATGCCATGAAATGAAATGACATTTCTTCTTGAGGGGGACTTTCCCTGTCGTGAGGAGGGAGAAGAGGAAGAGGAGTCCTCCTCGCGCCACGAGGCCACGCCCACGTTGGAAGAACTGGAGCAGGCCCCTCTGTGCGCTTTCCAGCTGTCTGCGGCTCGTGAGTGCACGGACCCTGAGATGGCGGAAATGTTCTCCAAGGACGCAGTGAGGATTTGGAGACATCTCCACCCATCTCCTTCCCGCGCCCTCTTGCCTCCGAGGGTGGGTGCCTGCACGATCGGCGCCATCGCGTCAACCCCGGAGGAAGAATTCGGGGAGGAGGACTCGGAGGAGGAAGAGGAAGCCTACCCTCCGTCAGTGTGCGACGCCTCCACCGTAGACTACAGTGGGGAGGAAGAGGAGGACTACCCCCCCCTCGGTGAGCGACGCTTCCACCGTCGACTACGGTGAGGAGGAGGAGGAGTCGGAGTCGGAGGAAGATTACCTCCTTCCGCCCGTAGGTCCCTCTCCCACTGTAGAGGAAGGTGGGGAGGAGGAAGAGGAAGAGGAGGACTACCCTCCGTCGGAGTGCTCCTACACGGAGGAAGAGGAGGACAGTGCGCCCCCCTCGGAGAGATCTGCCGGGAGAGGCCCAAACACGCCCAATACCCGTTGAAGCTTGAGGCAATTGAAGGCATTAGGCCTGTGTTTGTGGCAATGCGGGAGAACAACATAATAGTGCCATGTCCAAATTCACCAGTCAGGACTCCTATTTTTCTGGTCTAAAAGGCCAATCAAACCCCCTCAGACAGATGAATGGAGATTTGTACAAGATCTGCAAGTTGTAAATGCTGCAGTTGTTCCTAGAGCCCCAAATGTGCCCAACCCACATACAATACTGAGTCAAGACTCCTCAACCCACATACAATACTGAGTCAAGACTCCTCAACCCACATACAATACTGAGTCAAGTCTCCTCAACCCACATACAGTACTGAGTCAAGTCTCCTCAACCCACATACAATACTGAGTCAAGTCTCCTCAACCCACATACAATACTGAGTCAAGTCTCCTCAACACACATACAATACTGAGTCAAGTCTCCCCAACCCACATACAATACTGAGTCAAGTCTCCTCAACACACATACAATACTGAGTCAAGTCTCCTCAACACACATACAATACTGAGTCAAGTCTCCTCAACACACATACAATACTGAGTCAAGTCTCCTCAACACACATACAGTACTGAGTCAAGTCTCCTCAACCCACATACAATACTGAGTCAAGTCTCCTCAACACACATACAATACTGAGTCAAGTCTCCCCAACCCACATACAATACTGAGTCAAGTCTCCTCAACACACATACAATACTGAGTCAAGTCTCCTCAACCCACATACAATACTGAGTCAAGTCTCCTCAACCCACATACAATATTGAGTCAAGACTCCTCAACACACATACAATACTGAGTCAAGTCTCCTCAGATCAAATGGTTTTCTGTCAATGATTTATCAAATGCTTTTTTCAGCATTCCCGTGCATCCAGATATTCAGTACTGGTTTATTTTCATGTTCAACAGACAGCCCTACACATTCACCAGACTGTGTCAAGGCAACTGTGAGTCACCCACTATATACAATCAAGTCATAAAACAGAGTCTTAATCCCCTGGAATTGTCCCAGGGGACTAATTTAATCCAATATGTGCAGGATCTTCTTTTGTCTTCGCCAACACAGCAGCAGTGCATCGATGACAGCATCAGATTGTTGAAACACCTGGCTGACGAAGGTCACAAGGTGAAGCCTCATCAAGCTACAGTTTGTTTCAGTTCATCAAGTTTCAGTTGGGTTACTAGGACATCTCTGCAGAAGACAAAACTCTTGCATCATCAAGTTGCAAGTGCATAAAACCCCAAACCACAAACTGTTAAACAACTTTTTTAGGAATGTGTTCTGATGTGTTCATGTGCTCAATGTGCTCATTCATTTGCTCATTCAAATGTGCTTCACACATTTACTTTATTAGTCCCACACTGTTTCACTTCTGCTTCTTGAAAACATCAAATCTATCTCCACAGCGATGGCTGAAATAAACACTGTGTTGCCCAATATGCCCAACATCATCATTCAACGAGGCACTGTTCTTAATCACACTTTACCCACAGACGATGTGGAGCACGACAAGAAACCGTCTTAAGGTGTATACATTAAATAGGTTAAGGTGTTTACATAAGGTAGAGTGCTTAAGGAGGTTAAGGTGTGTACATATGGCTAAAATAAGATGTAAACAAGATGTGCGTAAAGAGAGTATAAATATGGTAGAGTGTGTCAATAACTTAATCAGTTCACTTGACCTCAGGGGCGGACTGGGACAAAAAATCGGCCCTGGCATTTTTGGACCAGACCGGCCCACTCACACTCGATAACGCTTTTCACACTTTTCAGTTTTTTGAATGTGTATACCAACAGTTTACACTCTTTAAAACCATGTACCCTAAGCCATGCCATGAGTTTACAGGAATTAGTGAGAGTGAAATTAAATAATTTTTAAATCATTAAATACTTTCAAAAAGTTTTGTTTATTAACAGTATGAAAATGCCTATTGAACCACTCCATCACAGTAATGAATGCAGCATTCATCCAACTGGGTGTGCCTATGGGTTTCAGGGAGGAAGACAAGAGAAAGAAAGAATAGAGATGAAAAATAAAGGATCAGATGCTAACTCTTCCAAGAGTAGTACTCAATAAATTGTGAACTTACCCAGTCAAAAGAATGAATGTATGTTTTTTTTTTATCTCAACATAAGGAATTAATTATTGTTGTTTTATCAGAAAAACAGACACACAGCTGCATTGACATAATACTGGCAAAAAAAATTGTCATTGTAAAAAATAAGATTTTCTTTAATTAGAGCCTACATTTTCTTTAGCCAGCTAGGCTAAATGGCCCCAAACACATCCAGGAGAAAAAGTAGCTAAACCCAGGCTTACAAGTTAAACAATCAATGGCCTAATAACAAAATCAGAAAACTGCCCAGTAACTCAGTTTAATTGAATGGTGGCTTTAAAAATACACCTAGAAATACTGGATTTATGAAGATTTGTGAAGAGGCACACAGCAGCATTGGCATATGGCACAGGCAATAAACAAAATTACCATTTTAAAAAGTGTAATTTCCTTTAATTTCTGTACATTGTCCCTAAACACCTCCATAAAAGCTACCAAACATTTCCCCTTCCTACCAAGCATAGCCTTAGCCTAGCCTACTACTCACCCCACAAATATTAATAGTATAATAATGAAAATAGAATGCTGCCTGCTGAGTGACTTAGTACTGTTTTTGTTGGTGAATGGAGGTTTTAAAAGTTCTCACATTTAAGACTATTTAGTTCAGAATGGAAGACATAAAAGTACTAAAATAGGCTTATTTTCTCATTCAGTCAGTGTACACAAAGTCTTATAATAGAGGTAAGGACGTTATTCACTTATTTTACCTTTTGCATTTACAATACAAACTAACTCGGCCAGAACATTAGCCAACATTAGCCAAAATGATTTTATTGATGTTTTATCAATTTATCAGATTTGGCAAAGGGTTTGGTTGCTTAACCCTACTCATTTTATAGCTGCTCTGAAAGGAGTCAGGCTTACCGCACGTTCAGTACATGTTTCTGTCCACTGGCCACCGTCACCACTGTCATCAGCCACGGGAGCTGATGAAGGCCCTGCTGTGGCAAACATTTGAGTAATTTTTATACATTTGGCTGCGTTTACTTGAAGTTCAAGCTTCTTTTTTGTCGTAGTTTCTCTGCACCTCCTTTGCGCTTTTTCTCCATCTCAGATACTCACATACGTTATGTTAACCAACGTTAGATTGCACTACGCACCGGCGCATGGAGGAGGGGGTGTTTGATGATATGATTGGTGCAGCTCTGTGTCAGTAAAGAAAATAACCAATGGGCTGCATACCACCGTGTTTAAGGACCGGTAAACTCTCGCGCTGACTTTTTTTTTGCCAAATGCATTATGCAGGCAGCAGGAGCATCGCGAAAGGTGTGTTAATGTGATTCGCCAGACTAGTGTCAATCAGCTAGCCTCCATCTGAATCGGCCCACTGATCTACTTGTTTTATGGGCCGGTCAGACCAACATATAAATAGATTAAAAAGTGTCAGGACTGTCGGCCCAAATAGCACGTCGGCCCACCGGGAAAATGCCCGGTATGCCCGATGGCCAGTCCGTCCCTGCTTGACCTTCATTTGGAAAAGGAAGATTTCATGACACAATCCCCCCCCCCCCCCGCACGCACGCACGCACGCACGCACACACTGGACTAAATACACACAGGGGGTGAGACAAGACACAGGTGAGGTTTCTCTCTCTCTCTCACACACACACACACACACACACACACACACACACACACACACACACACACACACACACACACACACACACACACACACACACACGCTCTTGGCAACCATGAATGCCATGAAATGAAATGTGCCATATTTTGTCAATTGTGATTTTTACACCCCAATCGAAATTTGTCCTCTGCTTTTAACCCATCTGTGCATTCAGAACACACACACACACACACACACACACACACACACACACACACACACACACACACTAGTGATTACTAGGGGGCTGTGGATCACACGTGCGGTGGGCAGCCCTAGCCCGGCACCCGGGGAGCAGTTGGGGTTAGGTGCCTTGCTCAAGGGCACCTCAGTCATGGCCTCAGGTCTGGGAATCGAACCCACGACCCTCCGGTCACAAGACCAGTTCCCTAACCGCCAGGCCATGACTGCCCCATGCAGTCCTGGAGCTCCTCCATGCAGAGAATGCAGCTCCTCCATAAAGTCCTCACAGCTGCTGCTCAGGGCAGCACAACTACAATCAGAATAATACAAATATAAATTTGACACTAATCAACAGTTAAATAACATTGACAAGGAGATATGAAACTTAGACCAGCTTAACCAGTTTTTAAGAGAACATATTTCCTCCAACTTGTGTCAGCTTGTTTACTTGAAGGATGAAGTATTTAAGTCTGACAAGACAGTTGACAGAAAGAGACAGACCAGCAGGTGAACAGAGAAGACAGACACATCACAGCACAGCAGTCTGAGGTGAGACTTTGATTTGGCTTTTCTATCTTTTATTTTGTTTCCTTTTTCCCCATCCATTTATATTATTTATGGTAGGACAGGTTTCAAGTCTAGAGCAACACTGACTGTTTAAATGTCCTATTAACAGGTGTCGGGTCTAAAGAAACACTGACTGTTTAAATGTCCTATTAACTTTCCTCATGTTTCAGCAGTACCCTACACTGAATAAAATTATATTTTGAACCAAATTACTCTGTTACATCTAAAGGTATTTAGATGCTTTTCTCAAATTAAATTTATGATTTAATTGAAATCTTATATTTTGCTTTAATATCAGTCAACATATCTTTCCCCAAAGAAAAAGTCTGCTTAGAATCTAAGTTAAAAGATGATTTTTTACTTTTTTCTAGGTAATCTAGGCTGGAGTGTTGTGAAGTGGGACCAGCCTACCGTGACACTATCAATACAAAATTACCATAAAATACATACTTCACAACCTAGTTAGCTAGTCTGCCATCTTTGGCTCAACGACTGCGCAGCACAAAAATAAAGACCCCTTTAGGCATCAGATTCAGTGCTGATTGGCTAAATTTTTACTTTTTTATTTTACAATGATAAGTGAAATGTGAAATATTGCCAAATTTTGCGAAAAATAGCGCAGGTAGTTTATCTATATCTGCACTTGATCATTGAGTTCTTGTTCAGTTTACATGATTAAAGAGTTAATCAACTTTTAATACAACAGTTTATCTTTGCGATTCTGCAGGCTTTGAGATGGAGAGGAAGGTTCTACTCTACTGTTTCTGTCTCTGTCTGGGTTTGACCTGCATCACTGCTGCCACATTCAGCAAAGCCATTGTGAAGCAGGTTCATACCACTCATGACCTGGAAACAACTTCTTCGAGTGAAGACACTGAGGAGCTGAAAATCTTTAAGAAGCTGAAAACCATTAATGATCTGAAAAAGAAAACTACATTTGGTCAGAAATTCCCACGACATGGCCTCCAGACCCTTTACTGGTTTGCCAACAGTGTTGAAATTGATCAAAACAACATTACATGGCCTCGTAATTTCAATCCATCTCGGGGAGATTATGGCTTTCATCGGTATAGGAATAGAATATCTCACTGGATAACTCGCATTCCTGACATATCTAAAATGAGCAGTGCGTACTACTCTCTGGGGAGTCTCAGTCTGCGTAATGCAAACCAGTTGCCTGGGTATGTAACCCAGGACTACTACAATGCAGAAGGTCCAATGAGAAACATGGATAGAGTTGTAATTAGAATGTCAGACGACCAAGACACAATAGAAGAAGTTTACATCACGCAGCATTATGAGGACAGAAGCAGAGGGAGTGGCTATGATCCAGACCACACCTACAGAGTCCTTCCATCACTCCTCAGAGAGATTCAGGGTATTATTACAGATGATACATGCATAGATTGTAATAACCTATCAGGTTATGATTTATGTAAAATCTTAGATTACGAACAAAACATTTCAGATTTACAGAGAGCATATCCAGATATTCCAGGCTTAGTCAGGTTTATGATTCGTGCAGGTTATAACCCTGACAGGGTCCTCAGATTTTCAGAGACTCTTTCCTGCATCATTCCAAAACGAAGACCATGTTCACCGGACGCTTCCCCCCAATGTCAGGAACACAATAACATCAAACTTCAGGTGAAATCGACATCGAAGGGGTATGCAAGGATCACTTGGAGTGGGATACCAGAGAACGTCCTGAAAATGAAAATGAACATAGGCCTTTATCAAGAGGAAACTGAACTAGAGGTTTTCCCTCTTCATGGAAGATCTTATGGAACTATTGACACTAGTTCACCTCTAAATCCAGGTCTGCAGATAAACCTAAGATTTCTTAGGAGTGCTGACAGCTTCTTCTATGAAACAAATTACTATACACGTGTCTGGAGTGGCCCAAAGTTTAATGAAGCCAACGGGGTTCTACCAACTATTATCACAGGTTTTGATGCCAGTCTGCAGCTCTATACTAAAGGAGGCTATGCTTGTGCTCGACTCTACATCAGGAAGTCCTTCACTGAATGGAAATATGTCTCTGAGAACTCTTGGGTTGGACTCTACAAAAGTACACTGGATAATAATCACAAGTATAAAAAATACACATGGACTGGGAATTTTAAGGAGAAATCAAATCCAGATTACACTGGTGATTATGACATCTATGAGTATGAATTCAGTCTGTATATTAGGCCAGGAGTCCAAGCTCGATTCATGTTGAACGAAAGCTATGAAAGTGAGAAAGCCCGCACTGAACCCTGGGATGGTGTAGAGAGTCCTTAGTCAATCACCAACGATGAGTTACGGAGAAAATAAGAAAGGATAAAATCCTAGGAAGTAATAAACATCAATTAAACATTATTAAACTTCAGAACACCTGTGAAGAAGCCCCTCAGTGCCTTGATAATTTTAGAGGCTTTAAATGTCCTTGAAAATATATTTCCAAATTTTGTTATAGGTCATTCATGATTTGTTTAGATTTTTTTCAAGTGCAGTATTAATACTAAACTTGAAGTTTGATTGCAAGAGATAAAGATTTGCTATGTACTTCCCCAAGTGTATGTCTAATAATTTCTGAAAACTACAAGAAGCTCCAAATTAAATAGTTAATAATGTACAGAGGATATATCCACATTATGCTTATATAGGAAGATCTAAAAACATCCTGTAAATTCAGTGTAATGTAAATTATATATATACAGTTGTGATCAAATTTATTCAACCCCCACTGAAATAAAGTGTTTTGGCCAGTTTGACATTGATTTTGATCATTTCAGTCATCTTATTTACAATTATATCAAAGAGGCACTTATAAATTAGACAAACATAACATAATATTTATGATGGAATAACCACAAATGTTTTTACTGTGCTCACATCATTATCAGTTTTATTCAACCCCCTAGTGACATAATTTTTTAGTACTTAGTACAACATCCTTTTCCAGTTATGACAGCTTTCAAGCGTGAAGCATAGCTTGACACAAGTGTCTTGCAGCGACCTATGGGTATCTTAGCCCATTCTTCATGGGCAAAAGCCTCCAGTTCAGTCACATTCTTAGGCTTGCGCACTGCAACTGCCTTCTTTAGGTCCCACCAGAGGTTCTCAATTGGATTTAAGTCTGGTGATTGCGATGGCCACTCTAGAATGTTCCAGCCTTTCATGTTCAACCATGCTCTAGTGGACTTGGATGTGTGCTTCGGATCATTGTCCTGTTGGAAGGTCCAACGTCTCCCAAGCCGCAGGTTTGTGACTGACTCCATCACATTTTCCTCCAAGATCTCCTGGTACTGAAGGGAATTCATGGTACCCTGCACACGTTGAAGCTTTCCTGTACCTTTAGAAGCAAAACAGCCCCAAAGCATAATTGACCCCCCGCCATGCTTCACAGTAGGCAAGGTGTTCTTTTGTTCATAAGCCTGGTTCTTCCTTCTCCAAACATAGCGCTGGTCCATTGTCCCAAACAGTTCTAATTTAGTTTCATCTGACCACAGTACACTGTCCCAAAACCTTTGTGGCTTGTCCACATGACTTTTGGCATACTGCAGTCGACTTTTCTTGTTCTTTGGAGTCAGCAAGGGGGTGCGTCTGGGCGTTCTGGCATGGAGGTCTTCGTTATGCAGTGCGCGCCTTATTGTCTGAGCTGAAACTTCAGTGCCCACATCTGACAGGTCTTTTTTCAGTTCCTTAGCAGTCACGCGGGGATTTTTCTCCACATTACGCTTCAGGTAGCGCACAGCAGTCGCGGTCAGGATCTTCTTTCTGCCACGACCAGGTAACGTTTCCACTGTGCCCTTTAACTTGAACTTGCGAATGATACTTCTGATAGTGTCTCTTGGAATATTTAACAACTTCGCAATCTTTTTATATCCATTGCCATTCTTGTGAAGAGCAATAACCTCTTCTCTTGTCTTCTGGGACCATTCTCTTGCCTTCACCATGCTTGGAAACACACCAGTAGATGTCTAGAAGGAGCTGAGTATCACAGTCCTTTTAAATCTGCCTAATTGGTGCTTATCATGCTTGATTGCTGCTCGTTGACATCCACAGATGTTTTCAATACCTGATGGAAAACACTGGAATGAACCTCTGTTCTTAGGAGTGGTAGTCGTAAAGGGGTTGAATAATTGTGTCAATGAAGAAATCACAAAAAGGCCATTTAATACTTTATGACAAAAAAAATTGATGCTATCTTAGTTGCATTTAGTTCTTTAACAAGTCCTTGTAAGATTTCATTATGAACACAATTACAAATGTGCACTGAATTCCATAAAACCCTTCGCAGCATTGGGGGTTGAATAAATTTGATCACAACTGTAATTCCCCTCTCGGAACTCTCATCTCTTATACTTTAGTTCATAAGCACACAAGGTGTTCACAAGGTGAACATGAGGTGATTAAATCATATGATTGGATTGGATATATGATTGGAACTCACATCCCAATAATAGCACCTGCAGAAAATGAAGGGGATTATGTGAACTGCAAATCATTCCACAGCATTAATATACAGGTAGTGACCATCTTAAATGGACTTTGTTAAATAGATGTAAATAAAAGTGTAGCATTTAATTTATTCATAAACTTACTGTTATCTTCCATTTAGATCATATGTGATGCTTCAAACCTGAATACGAACCTTGAAGCCAAATGGCCCGGATCAGTGCATGATGCACAGATTTTTCGTGAGTCTGCACTATATAATACATTTGAACAAGGTAAGCCTGGGAAACCTTTGCTGTGGTTCACATTCAATTTTAACATGGTTTCAATCTATAGCACTGCATTCTTCTTGTGTTCACAGGACAATACAATGGTCTCCTTCTGGCAGACAGCGGGTGTCCCTGCCTTCCATATGTTATGACACCATACCATGACCATGAACCAGGACCACAGTCACGCTACAACCTGGCCCCATCTAAAACTAGACCAAGGGTGGAAATGACAATCGGGATACTCAAGGCCAGGTTTCAGTGCCTGCAAAGACTCAGGGTCACTCCAGAGAGGGCGTGTAACATTATAGTGGCATGTGCTGTGTTGCACAATATTTCCACTATCTGAAGGGAGCAACATCCTTCCATACCTGAAATAACTGATGAGGAGGAACCACATGTGATTGTATCGGGCCACAGAAATGATTGAATTGTTTGAGATGCTTTGTGCAGCCAATATTTTTCTTATTATTTTCTTTTCTTGCACCCAGCTGATATTTAATTATACAAATAAGACAACAATGTGTTTGATTTCTTTATTTCCTGTAAATAAAAAATAAACAGCAAGTTATATTCCATGTTCTCATTTTTTAGTAAAAACCTTCACATCTATATATTCACAGCAATTACCCCCACCTTTAACTTATGCTCGAGCAACTCAATTTCAATCTGCGTGAGTCTCATTTGTTGTTTTATTTGCTCAAGCTTTAAATCAGTCTTCTCAATTTGCTTCTGGAGGTGTAGTTTATACAAATCGTTAACGGGCAACTTGGAAACATAGAGGAAGAAAAACATACCATATAGTCAAACGAAGATCTTTGTGTTCTTAAATATTTTGATTATATAATAAGACATGAAACTAATCTTCCTGTTCCAAGCTGACCTTTGGATGTTGATGGTCCTGCATTGGGCTGTACATTAACATGTACTGTACATCCATAGGCCTTCCAAGTGCATCATTCCACTGAGAGGCAGCAGAGACGGTTTCTTCATCATGGATCAGGGCCGGCCATTCCATTAGGCAATATAGGCAAATGCTAGGGGCGCCATCTGTCCGGGGGGGGGCGCTCGCGTGAATGTGTTCTTTTTTTTCCCCACACAATCATAATTTCAATGTTTAATAATATTAGTCAAATTAATAATTATTATAATAACATACGACACCTATCACCCGCACGCTAACCCCCCCCCCCCCCGCGCGACCTGCACACCTCGTTACTGTTTCTCTGTGGGGGAAAAAGACAACATCACAGAGTGAGTGACATCTCCTCGTAAAGACGTCAAAAAGGCAGAAGTCCTCTGGTGCCCAGGGGAGAAAAAGGAGAAAAGTGGAGGAAGAAAGGTGGCAAAAAACAGGTAATATAATGGGTAACTTTTCGAGAACCTGCTGAAGTGTAATTGAAGGGTGCTTAGTTTTAATATGAGAATGCATGTTTGATGTGTTTCCATCTTTGGCGGTTTGCTCTCCTTTTTATTTGAAACAAATCCAAAATGCTGCCAATAGTTGTGGTGTTTTTCTTTGAAACCAGCTCGTTTGACTCACAACTTTGTTAAGCGCTTTGTGACAACATGTGTTGTGAAAAGCGCTATACAAATAAACTTTGATTGATTGATTGAACTAACACTCGTCGTCATAAATGTAATTAATATACCTTTAACGTTCATGTCCTGCGTGGTAGTTGGCTGGGTTGAGCTTCCTCCAGGGATGCCGTCAGTTATAGGCCGGCCTCTGTTCTGTGATAGTGCCAGCTCTTCAGCCTGGATGAAAGGCGGTGGTGGTGGTCCCCCTCCGGTTTTACGCGCCTCCGCCTTTTTCCTATTAGCTACAAAACCATAACCAACTGTAACCTATACAAGGCTGGGCTGGTTATATGTAAAACATTAGGTAATTATGTACTATTTGCACTATGTTTTTATGTTTTATTTTTATTTGCTGCCATGTGCGCTTCACCCCACCATGATTACACCTATATTGTGTACATGAAAATAAGAAAAAATAGGGTAAAAAAAGACAACTATCACTTAAAAAAAATTTATTTCTTGTTAATTTATGTCATAACTTTATTTGAAGATTAAATAATAACTTACGCATTAACTTGGTCAGCAATTTTTTGCCATGCCAATTTTCTTTGGTTGGAGGCTGTTGTAGTTTTTTTTCTGATTAAATATATATTCATTTTCTGCATATGCAGACATTAATATTTCTTGCTCAAGTGGTGTAAAATAACTTGATCTCTTTTTTTCATCATTAGCGTCCATGGTGAATCAGTTTTTCGACACACCATTGAGAATGCCTTTTAACAGGTAACGTGAATGCGCTTCAGCTGGGTTTAATCTACTCAAAATCAACTAAACTAACTGTGATCAGCTTTTGAGGAACCGAAAATTCTGACACTGCGAGATTAATCAACTTTGAGTTCTTTTGAGTTTAGAGTTTCTTAAACCCGCTTCTTGGAATACCCCCCAGGAGGTATAAGGTCGGTGCAACACTCAGACAACATAATACAAACACAGAGAGCTGAGAATTACATGCAAGTCTGGGCATTAAAGTGACACAAATCAATCCAGCCAGGCTGTCACGCCTCGGGTGGTAAAAGCTGAGCTGAGACAACATGTCAAAGTGTTTGGGGAAGACATGGATGTGCAAAACATCAGAACTTCACTGTATCCAAAGTCACACAAGAGAGCATCACTGGCTTATTTGCCTTATCAGACATGTCAATATTTCACACTTAAATGCATTTGAGTTAGCGTGGCATGACCTCACATGCAGGAATTTGTATATACATATAACATCCCAAATGCTGTTTTCATAGTGTCATGGTGTGGACTAGTGAACTGGTCTAAATGGTGCTGCATTTGTATTGGGAAAGAACAAGCCAACTGTAAAGCAAGACCACCATGTCATACCTGACCAATATGTATATGAACATAGAGATCCATTCAGAATCACACTGAAGTCCATCTGAGCTGAGAAAAACAAGCAGCTTGTGCAAGTCTGGGCAATGGATTAAAGTTACGCAACTCCATGACTGGAGATATAAATTGATTGATATAGAGTTAATTAAAAAAGAAGCTTTCTTTACTGTGTTGGTAAAATGTATGAATGTCTGTACAGGAAGACAATGAGGTAGACGGATTGAACATAAGACTGTAGAGTTCACATGGGCTGTTCTTCACTGAACAGAGGAACTCTGGGTGAAACATGCATGTCTCTGTCCAAATGGGAAGTGTGGACACATACACGATGGTGTTGTCTCTCCGTTCTTATATGCTGTACATTTGCTGAAAATCTTGTAGCTCAAAAATGCTCAACTGTCTCGTAGTTTGGCTCTGAATGGATGATGTTATATTCATATCTGAATTGTACAGTCTGAATAGAATAATAGTCTTTTCACACCTGAATAGTATAGTCTGAATATAATAGTGTAGTCTTTTCACACTGAATAGAATAGTATAGTCTATTCACATTTGAAGAGTATATTCTGATTATAATAGTATAGTCTGAATAGAATAGAATAGTATAGTCTAGTATAGTTTCTCTTCCATGGTATTGAACTTACACCTATCCTGACAACGCTGCAGGTGTGGGCAGCAGAGTTGCAGATCAAAGCCATTCATGTGTGGCTTTTGAACGATGAGAACAAGCAGTTTGGGAATCCTGGTGGGGAATTTTCTGAATTTATGTTTTACCTTTTTACCAAACATTTTAAACAGGTCATCTTTACTTTCTTTAGTCCCCAAGTCAAGGGAACTAAATTGAATTACAAAATGATCTGGAGGTATAAGGAGCAACACTCAGACAACATAATACAAACACAGAGACCTGAGAATAACAAGCAACACATGCAAGTCTGGGCATTAAAGTGACACAAATCAATCCAACCAGGTTAGAAGTCACACCTCACGCCTCGGGTGGGAAACGCTGAGCTGAGACGCTTTATAGTGTTTGGGGAAAACATGGATGAGCAAAACAGAACTTCATTGTGTCCAAAGTCACACAAGAGAGCATCACTGGCTTATTTGTCTTATCAGACATGTCAATATTTCACATTTAAATGCATTTGAGTTAGTGTGGCATGACCTCACATGCAGGAATTTGTATATACATATAACATCCCAAATGCTGTTTTCATAGTGTCATGGTGTGGACTAGTGAACTGGTCTAAATGGTGCTGCATTTGTATTGGGAAAGAACAAGCCAACTGTAAAGCAAGACCACCATGTCATTAATTTTTACAAAGTCTACTGCTTCAGTTTTTATAATGGCAATTTGCATATACTCCAGAATGTTATAAAGAGTGATCAGCTTAACAACAATTAATTGCAAAGTCAATATTTGCCTAGAAAATGAACTTTATCCCCCAAAACACATTTCAACTTCATTGCAGCCCTGGCTTAAAAGGACCAGCTAACATCGTTCAGATCAAATCAAATCAAAATTTATTTGTATAGCACTTTTCACAACACATGTTGTCAGGATTTACAAGGTTAACAATACCACGGACGTAGTTTGGGGGGGGGGGGGGGGGGGGGGGGGGGGCATGTCCCCCCCACTTTTTCAAAAGCCGGTTTTGGTCCCCCCCAGTTTTTACAGTTAAAACCAAATATTTAAATAGCGACGAAGTCATGTCCCCCCCACCTTTAAACGGTTAAAAAACAAATATCTAAATAGCGACGAATCTAGCACTAGGACCATGCAGAAAACGACCGCTCCGAGCTCTGCTCCGGTAACATCCAAGCCCCCCCGGCTCAACAATTTTCGTTCACCACCCCCATGTGTGTCCCCCCCACCTATGAAATCAAAATTACGTCCATGAACAATACTATGGGTCCAGAACACTAATTAGCAAGCCAAAGGTGACAGTGGCGAGGAAAAACTCCCTATGATGGTGGGGAATAGGAAGAAACTTCAGGAGAACCAAGACTCAAAAGGGAACCCATCCTCAATTGGGCGGCCCTTTAACACACAAATTACACAAAATACAGACAAATACACAGTCACACACAAATCACACAATCAGACTAAGTAAAATGTAAAAATGAAAATGTCTGTTGATGAACGCCAGGTTTTCATTCCGTGTCTGAGTGATGATACTGGTATTGTAGGCTCTGACTGCAGTGTTACTCCCCAGGTGAACCTTGGAGAAAAAAGATACGTGATGTGGTAAATATGTAACAGATTAATCAAAGGCCAAAGTAAATAGATAAGTTTTTAGTCGGGATTTAAACATTGAGACCGTGTCTGAGTCCCAAATAGAGGCAGGAAGATTATTCCACAGTTGTGGAGCTCTAAAAGAAAAGGCTGTTCCACCTGCTGTGATCTTGCGAGCGAAGTGTACGTGCTGGGATATATTGTTCAATAAGTTCACTAAGATAGTCTGGAGCTAAGCCGTGCAGTGTTTTTTTTATATGTTAATAAAAGTATTTTATAGTCAATATGGAATCTAATTGGCAGCCAGTGTAATGAGATAGTACGGAACGAATGTGATCAAACTGTTTAGTTTTTGTTAAAACTTGTGCTGCTGCGTTCTGAACCAGCTGGAGTTTGTTTATAGATTTACCAGAACATCCAGCTAGAAGACTATTGCAATAATCTAGACGAGAGGATATGAATGCATGGATTAGTTTTTCTGCATCACTAGTATTTAATATGTTTCTAATTTTAGCAATGTTGCATAAGTAAAAGAACGCTACCCTAGTTATATTATTAATGTGTGTATCGAACGAGAGATCTTGGTCTATTGTGACGCCTAAGTTCTTTACCTCTGCGTTGGGGGTTATAGTAAAAGAATGTAGATTCAATGCTACTGTAACGTACTGCGCAAGGAAGAACAGGGAGGCAGACACAAATGCTGAGGAGAGCAAGATTTATTCAAGGAAATTCCAAAATCAGGGTCGATTAGGCTAGCGCGGGTCAGATTGTTGAGGGAGTCCGAACATTGAACAAGCAAAGACATTTTAACACAAGGAGTACTCACAAAAACCGCAACAACGCAACAGGCTAAAACAAACGGGGAAACACAAATACAAACACAACAGCCAGCAAATGTGAACAGAGATACATGCATAGCACAAAACAACTGATACCAGACATGGGCAATACAAGGACTATAAATACACTGAACTAAACTAGGACCAGGTGACAACACTGATGATATGGGCGTGGAAGACAATGGGAAAAGCATAGAAACAGACAAGCTGGGCGGGATGAACGGGCAAGAAACACAGACACGAGGGAACCCGGAGTGACAGCTAGGAAAGGGGGCGTAGCCCTACGTGACAGCTACATTACGTATCTTGTCTCCCTAAATCATCGGGTTTTGCCGATAAATATAGCTGAGTGTCGTCTGCGTAGGAGTGGAAACTGATGTCGTGCTTATGCATAATCTCGCCTAAGGGTAACATGTACAGTGTGAATAGAAGTGGTCCTAGGACTGTCCCTTGTGGGACACCATATTTAACCTGCACAGATTTAGAGGTTTTATTATTAACTCTTACACATTGGAAGCGGTCGGTCAAATATGATCTAAACCAGGAGAGTCCGACTCCTTTAATACCTACCGTGTTTTCTAGTCTATCCAGCAAAATGTTGTGGTCTACAGTATCAAAAGCTGCACTAAGATCTAACAGTATAAGGAACGAGACGAGCCCATTATTGGCTGATATTAGTAAATTTACCATTCACTACCCTGAGTAAAGCTGTTTCAGTGCTGTGGTTTGGTCTAAATTCTGATTGGAACTTTTCATGGATACTATTTGATTGGAGATAGTGGTTTAACTGATTGGAAACTGCTTTTTCTAGAATTTTAGAGATAAATGGGAGATTAGAAATGGGTCTATATTTTAATTGTTTGGGCACGTACACTAGGTTAAGGGAAGAGTTAATCATATTAAGTAAGGGCCCTGCAATGGCATCATTGTTTTTCTTCTGTTAACCATGGTTATCTCTAAAGAAACACGTGCAGTCATCATTACACTGCACAAAAATGGCCTACACGGATCGCAGCTAGAAAGATTGCATCTCAGTCAACAATCTATTGCATCATCAAGAACTTCAAGGAGAGAGGTTCCATTGTTGCCAAAAAAGCTCCAGGGCGCCCAAGAAAGACCAGCAAGCACCAGGACCGTCTCTTAAAAGTGTTTCAGTTGCGGGATCGGGCTACCAGCAGTGCAGAACTTGCTCAGGAATGGCAGCAGGCAGGTGTGAGTGCATCTGCACGCACTGTGAGGTGGAGACTCTTGGAGCAAGGCCTGGTCTCAAGGAGGGCAGCAAAGAAGCCACTTTTTTCCAGAGAAGAGAACATCAGGGACAGACTGATATTCTGCAACTGGTACAGGGAGTGGACTGCTCCCTGTTAATCCCCTCTGTTTTATCCACTCGTCGTCGGTCATTGTGTTTGCTATGTCCCTGTTCTTCCTTGTGCCTTTTCCTCTCCGCATTCAGCGTCCTGTAGCGTCCTGTTTCTTCCCTTCATTTCTCCCTCGTGGTTATTGGGTTAGTTCTGATTTGACTTGCCTGATTTGGTCTTGTTTCTTTGTTTAAATATTTGGTTATTCCTTTGTACACTTCTCCCCATCAGTTGGTTTCCCCGGTAGGTTTAGTTTGTAGTAGTGTGTCTGCGTGTGTGTATCCGTGTTCACTTGTTTATTCTGTCCTGGTTCAATGTGTGTTATTAATGTTTCCAGCGATTGTGTTTCATGCTTCTGTGTATTGGTCTGTGTTTTAGTGCTGTGTTCCTGTCCTGTTTGAATCAAGTACGCGCTTTGGTGTTTCAGTATTTATTGAGGTTTGTCGTTTCATGTTTGTACTCTGTTTGCTAAGTTGTTCTTGTAGGTTCTCAGTTTTGTCTTTCGCATGTTCTCCTTAGTTTACTTACCGCTTTACCTAGTTATTTTCCTTTGTGTGGTCCGTTGCCTGTTTTATTTAATACAACATTTCTTGCATTTGCGTCACACCCATCCCCTTGATTCGTTACAATTTATATTTAAAAGTTGTTCTCTGCACTACTTTATGTAAAATAATTTTAAAATATTTTTTGTGCAACACCTTTACATTTATTTCTTATTATACAGTAATATTTGATACAATATTTGATAACAAATATATATATAATCAGTGGCGGATGCTGGTCTTTCAAGGAGGGGAAGCTCAATTTCGGGTGAGTGATAGAAGTCAGTCTCCAAACACAAGCAGCTACAACAAAAACCACCAGAAATAGAAGCTCGATTTGTTACTAGTCATTTTTAACGAAGAAAATGCTGTTAAGAGGATTAGGAAAATCTCCGTTTCAACTACAGAATGAAAAAAAAAAAAAAAATTAAAATAAATGCTCCCGAGGAAGTTTACACCAAAAGATTGCTAATTCTCTCATTTCGCTTGTCAATCAAAAAGGGATTCAGCCTCAGACAGATCATCCAATCATCATGCAGAAGCTGAGCGTCCGGGCCAGCCGAGGCCAGCCCACTGCCCCATAGACCCCCAGAGACGCTGAGCGTCCGATGGGCGGGACAAAGCACAGCATTTATCCAATGGCTTGTCTCGTTTCGCTGCACTCTTTGCTTCGCTATTGAACTCTGTAGACGCTCAGCGTCCACACCGTATAAAGCGCTGTGAAGCTGCGGGACTGAGTGAGAGGAAAGCCGCGTCGTTACTAGTGATAAGAAGCTGATTCTGAACAAAAGTTGAGCGCATTGTAGCGCATATTTAGTCAATGACATGTACACACAACAGTATATGTTTGATCACTTATTTTTTGACATTTTAGGGGGAAGCTGAGCTTCCCTTGCAGTCTTAGAGCAATCGCCACTGGTGTATATAAAGTGTAAAAAAACGGTAATTTTCTGGAAATGGGGGCGCCAGAAAATTACTGTAAAAAAACAGATAAGTACTGTAAATTTAAAAACATACATAAACTGTAAAAAAAACGGCAATTTTCTGGCGCCCCCGTTTCCAGAAAATTACCGTTTTTTTACAGTTTATGTAAAAAAACAGATAAGTATTGTAAATTAAAAAACATACATAAACTGTAAAAAAACGGTGATTATAACACTTAACATGCAACACTGTCATTTTAAAGGAAATATTCCTAAAATTGAATGTGGTCTTTACTCTAGTTCACATTCAATTATAACAATATTGCAGTGTGGTGTAGGAAGGAGAGGTAGCAAACAGATCCACCGCAGCACAAGGCTTTTTAAATTCAAACTGCCTCAACAACATAATCACGCCAGACCCCACGATCACGCAGAAGAGACTTAATTTAGACACAAAACATGAGAGAACGGCAATAACACGACAACACTACACAAACATGGCATAGAATAATTCACACAGTACAACTACATAAATTGATGAAGGGGGACTTAAACCAAGTAATGCACATAATCAAGTACACAATTAATCAACACATGCATAGACATCACATTAACAGATAACGATACCGGAGTCGCAGAGACTCATGGGAAGTAGCGCCGTTGTCACGTAGGGCAACGCCCCCTCTCGTGGCTGCCACTCTGGGTTCCCTCGTGTCTGTGTTCCGTGCCTGTTTACCCTGCCCCGCTCGTTGTCTCTGAGATTCCCTGATTGTCCGCCACGCCCCTGTCATAATCGTCCCCACCTGTTCCTAGTTTAGTTCAGTGTTCATATAGTCCCTGTATTTCCCCAGTCTGGTTGTCGGTTGTTTTGGATGTCTGACCGTTTATGTGTTTCTCAGTTTCGTGTTGCCCTGCTGTCGTTTGTTGCTTTCCGTGTCGTTATGCCCCTGTACCTGTCCAACCTTGATGGCTCTCCTGTTATGACCCCTGCCTGCCACTACGATGACGATTGTGGAATGCCCTGCAATAAATCTCGCTCTTCTCAGCGATTGTGTCCGTCTCCTCGCTCCGTGGCGCGAGCCACGTTACAGCCGTCCCCCATTGGACCGACGCTTCAATATAAAAATATATATAACATTAATAGTTAAAATGAGCCATAAACTCCGAACCGTCAGAACACACATTTCAACGCTACGGTTATAGTTAAACTATGATCGGACAGGAATGCCAGACACATGTTCTAGCACTATATGAACCGATAAGAATATATTACGCGTTAACTAAATAAGTTACATGCACTGAAAGCTGACGTTGCAAATACTCATTTGAAGAAACACTGATTTCAAAACTCATGCATTTGGGCTGCAGCGGGGTGATAACGAAAGGTTCTTCAAACAATATGCACAACCAGAACAACTCTTCATGCACACTGTGCAGTGGTCCGATTCAAACAGGCCCCACCCCTACCAATCATAAACTTAACATATTCAGTTATCTTTACTTAACATGATCATTGCAATGCCTATTTCAGCTCAATAATGATAACAACTAGTTTTATTTAGTAATGGCAATATTTTTTATGAAACATGAAATAATAATTAATGATTACTAAAATAATTTATTAAAACCTAATCCGGGTTTACAGTGTAGATACAGTGATACAGATACAGTGCATATTTAATAGTGGATTGAAAATGAGATGGATCTGGAACGCCTTAACTCTTTATGTATGTTATAAATATAAAAATAAATCACAGTCAAGAACATTTTACTTTTTACTCACTTTTATAACATGAAAATCACATATTTAACATGTCAAAACTTAAATTAAAACATGCATCAATGTTGTCTTGTAATATTTCCTTGAAATTAATTCCAGAAGATTCTATTACTTTGTCTCATTAAGATTAATCAATATTACTTTCTTTTTACAGTTTGTTTAGTTAAAATTATTATCTAAGAATTGTTAAAAAACAGATTTATAATGTATTTAATTTATACAGATTTTTCTTGTTAAATCACATGACATTTTTAAATAAACAGTTTGTTCTGGTAATTGTAATACACTTTCCCTGTCATTTTAAAATACAGGAAAAAACTGTAAAATTTATTGGGAAAAACCTGTAAAAAAACTGTTTTTTTTTACAGTGTATATATATGCATAAATCACCAACAAGTTATTAGCAGTGAAAAAAAAACAAATGGAATGAACGAATAAACCATAAAACCAGAAACTCCACACAGCTTAAACTATCACTGACTAACCAAGACACATAAATGCCTTCCAGGGAATTCCTAAATGAGATTCATCTTCCAATATATAGTATAATACTGTAACGTAGCTCGCGCTACGGAGCGAGGAGACGGACACAATCGCTGAGAGGAGCGAGATTTATTAAAGGGAATACCAAAATCAGAGTCGAAAGGACAGGCGTGGGTCAAACCGGGAGGGCAGCCAGAACAGGTAAGGTACACGGGCATAATGGGACAGGGAACTTAAACACGACGGGAGACACGGAGCAGGCAAAACAAACACGGAAAACAGAAACACAGCGTAAACTCACGAAAGCACGAACCGACAGGATGAACAAACCAACTGATAGCCAAAATCACGGATGACACGACTGGGGAATGACGGGACTTATATACATAGAACCAAACTAGGGACAGGTGATGACAATGACACAGGGGCGTGGTAACAAACGAGGAATCATCAAAATAAACGAGCAGGGCAGGGAACCCAGAGTGACAGCTACGAGAGGGGGCGTTGCCCTACGTGACAAATACCAATTTTACCAATACCAACTGTTTGGACACAAACACCACAAGAGGTTTTATTTATGTATTCCAATATTTCTTTGTAGGATTTTATACAAATCCTTCATTTATTTATTTATTTGTTGTAACTCAACCGTGACTGATGACGTATGATATACCCTCCCAGACGTTACAGTGAGCTAGCACATTGTTGCAGCTGTCGTCCAACATGAATCGTATCTGTGCCTCAGGTCCAATAGCCATGTTAGACTGATATTACTAGATTTCATAGTCATAATCCTCAATGTAGACATCTTTTGGTACTTTCAAGAAGCTTATGGCTCACTGGAATGTTGCATATTGTCATTCCCATCCATGAAATTTCTGTAGAATCCTATCCATGGGAAAGTATTTTGAAAATTGTCAAAGCACTTCCAAGCATATCCATCTTTAAGATGGTAACACTGAAAACTTTCACGAGTTTCTTAACGAATAAGACTTTCATTTCTGGATTTCTCGGTATATTACTCCTTTTTTTTTTTTTTGCTTGTCCCTTTCTCCTGGATCTCCTCGTCTCCACTGCACAGATTTTTGCTACGTTTTCTGGAATGCTGGTTTTCATTATTGACCGGACCCAGATACACTGAACCATAGTCTTCTTCAGACTGCTGATTTATGTCATGTTTTTGGTGATAATCATCAGTGAAAGGAATATCTTGGCAGTCAAAGGCATTTGAAAATACATTGTCCCACCCGGTAGAGTCATAATTGACCCGATCCAGAAGCTCTAATAAACGTCCAGGGTATGAACCTGTGGACTGCATACTAGAGTAACGATTTTGTGACTGTAATGTAGGAAGGTTTTGAATCTCCATCAAGAGTTGTGGACTGACCCTGTAGGTGTTGTCTGGGTCATAGCCACTCCCACCAATTCTGTCTAAATGCTGTGTGATGTACACTTCTTCTATTCGTCGATCAAACAGAAGAATCACAATTCTGTCTAGGTTTCTCAAGTCATTATTGTTTAATCTCACACCGTACTGGTGTGTGACATAGCCAGGAAATCTACTTCTCACTTTTTGGTCATTGAGGTTGCCCAAACTATAGTATTCCGTGCCTAGGTCTAAGTCGGGTAAGGTTCTTTCGTAGTTACGATACAGATGAAAGCCAAAATCTCCTTGAGTCGGATCTATGTTCTGAAGCCTAATGACATAATTTTGATCAATGTTAATGTTGAGTGCAACAAAATATAGTAGAAATAAACCGAGTCGTGGGTATTTTTTACCAAAATCAGTGTTTTTAAGGTCATCGATGCTTCTTAATTTCTTTGGATCAGTGGCAATGGCCAAAATCAGACAGAGGCAGAAACAGTGCAGGACTGAACTCCACTTCATCATGAACCCTGCAGAATAAGAAGACAACACATTTCATTCAGCAATGCGTGTAAGAATTTTCTCAGAAACTTTAGTGCAAGATTCAAGAAAGGCAACCGAGTTCTCCAGTCGGAGGCAGCGTGGAAGCATTTGAGGATACAGCAATTTTAGGGTTGCCAACTCTCACGCATTGAGCGTGAGACATCACGCATTTGACTGTCTTCACACGCTCTCACGCCACACATCAGATTTCTCACGCCGGAAAAAAATCTAGTTTATTTACCTCGGCTCGATATTTATGATTCAATGAGTTACTAGTTTGCTCTGGCACCAACCACTGGCGAGCGATCGATCGCAACATAATATTTAATTTGTCACCCCGCCCGGTAACATTCGCGTTCTGTGGGCATATAAACCCCATACATGACAAAATGGGATAAAAATGTGTTTTTATACGCCAACTGTAGTATCATTTATCTATAAAATTGTTATAAGTACACATTAATAAGGTCCTTATTAACACTGAAGAAATAACAAATTATTATTTTATTAACTTTGATTTTTGGTTTGTAACAGAAACAATTGCATCATGAAGTGAAGTGCATCAGTTTGCATGAAATGGGAAAAAAATGAGATCCTTATTTAAACTAGAAACATTTTTGAACTGACTGGCATTTGATACTGAAAAATGAAATTAAATAAAATCAATAAATAATAATGAGTTCAACTTGATCAGCAACATTAATTTGCAACATCAATTGATTAATAGATTAACACTTTAACCCACTTTAATCTTAACGTCTTCACGTTCTCTCATATTTGTTAATGTAAAGAGAACTGTTCAGTCAGACAGCTAGGGTTTGTTGTGAAACTAAGTAGTTACAATTTAAAGCAATTTCAAGTACTTAAGCCAAAATTCCAGCACATTTCAAACCTGAAACACATTAAAATTCGTCAGGCAAATGTTCCTTATTTGGAGAGTATAAACGCCTCCGCCATTCGCAGAGGTTCGCACGAGGTGGGCGGAGTTGAGCGCTACGGCCACTCGCGAAATTATAAATAAGGCTTAAACCAGGTCACATGCACGCCCCCCCAGGCACTGCACTGCGCCCCACTATTTGAGAAGCACTGCGTGTAGTCTAAACACAGGTCGTAATAGTGACTGTAGTCTAAATACAGGTCAGTAATAGTGATGGTAACCTAAACAGTTCAGTAATAGTGACTGTGGTCTAAATACTGGTCAGTTTTAGTGAAAGTAAGTTCTAATTGTAGTACCTCTGTGTTTAATTAAGTAAACATACAATTGAATTAAAATATCAATATTACAGTCCACACAACTGTCTTAGAAAGCACATGAACATTACATAAAAAAACTCATGTTGGCATTTTCAAAAAATCTAATCCAATATTGTTAGATGGGAAGCTACTGCTACTGCTGTGCCACCCCCTTTTATGGTGTTTGATCTATTAAAACATAATGTCAATGTTTGAGGAAGAAACAAAGTGTAACAGAATATCAGTCTCACCTCAGACTACTGTGCTGTGATTTGTCTTATCTGTCCACCAGCTGGTCCGTCTCTTTTTCTGTCAGCTGTCTCATCAGACTTAAATACTTCATCCTTCAAGTAAAAGTGCCCTCCCCATGTCAGCTGACACAAATACGAGCAAACACGTACTCTAATTAAAAAAAATGGTTCCGCAAAAACACGTCTTCATCTCCTCATGAGAAATCTGCTGTCGGCATTATTTAACTCTTGATTTGTTTCAGCTTTACATTTGGAATATTTGGGCATTATGTGTGTAGTAGATTAACAACAGTTTACATTCAAACCACGTATCGGAAATGAGGTCAATATCCGCAAAAATACTAGATCCAATGTCGTGGACATTTTTAAAGAAACCAATCCAAAATCACCACAAATCCAGCCTAATAATAGCACAGAGGTTTGTTTCCGTAAACACTGCAGGGGACAACCCCCCCCCCCCCCTATTATGCCCGTGTCCCTGCCTGCCCCATACCTCATGACTCCCTATTCAGATCCTGCACCTGGACCACAGTCCCACTACAATCAGGCCCACGGCAAAACCAGGGCAAGAACTGAAATGACCCTAGGAATCCTTGAGGCCAGGTTCCAGTGCCTGAAGGGGCTCAGAGTTACCCCTGATAGGGCGTGCCACATGTGGTATTACACAACATTGTAACCATCCAGGGAGAGCGACAGCCTACCATCTCTGACATGCCCACAGACGAGGAACCTTACATGCATGTGGGTGACAATAGAGATGGTAGAGTTGTCAGAGACTCCATCTGCAATCACTGCTTTTCACATTAAGTCATGCACCACCACCCCCCCCACCATGTAACCTTTTAATATACATTACAGTCAAATTCACTGTTATGTTTCATTATTTCATTTTTCCTGTAAATAAATATATTTTAGAATATATTTTAAGAATAAGATATAGTTATGTACAGCCATACCACTTTGTACTATATTCTTATAGGCCCACTTCATTTTTATCTGATGGCATGTGTGTTTTACACCACTCAGATTAGACCTGGAATTAGTAAGTGTTCAATTAAAAAAATATTTTAAAACTCAATACAGTATTATAAATGTGGAGAATATAATAATATAATCATGCCATTCTGGTAAATATAAAAAAATAATTTTCACTCACGCATTAACTCTGTTGGCAATTTTTTGACATGCTGTTCTCTGCCTTTCTCTAGCAGCTACCGTTTTGGAACCAAAAACTCTTGAGTATGTCAGATTGGGGTAAGACAACTCAGAGTTCAGGGTTAAGTTTAGAGTTTGTTAAACCCGCTTTCTGGAATACCCCCCTGGTCTAAATGGTGCTGCATTTGTATTGGGAAAGAACAAGCCAAATGTAAAGCAAGACCATGTCATACCTGACCAATATGTATATGTACATTGAGATCCATTCAGAATCACACTGAAGTCCATCTGAGCTGAGAACAACAAGCAGCTTGTGCAAGTATGGGCAATGGATTAAAGTTACGCAACTCCATGACTGGAGATATAAATTGATTGATATAGAGTTAATTAAAAAAGAAGCTTTCTTTACTGTGTTGGTAAAATGTATGAATGTCTGTACAGGAAGACAATGAGGTAGACGGATGGAACATAAGACTGTAGAGTTCACATGTGCTGTTGTAACGTTTGCGACGGGCAGGCATGACGCAAATGCAGTTATTAGTAGTTTTTAATGAAAAGGGGATACAAACACGATAAGGACACGGAAGACAGAGGGAGCTAAGCAAACTAACGGGGAGAGAGCATGAACTAAACGGGTACGTTAAACAACTGGGAACAAGTATACGCATGAACACACAACTAACAAACTGTAACCACATAAGCAACCATGAAAACCGGGGAAACTAGACACAAGAAACGCTAAAGCATAACAGTAGGATAACCCAAACAGACAGCCAGATAGAATAATATAAGGAATACTAACGAGGGGACATACTCAGAACACAAGCGCTAGACACTGGGAACAATAAACAAACAGACAGGGAGCGAAGTCAAAGGGAGAACATGAAAAGCGGGAGTAACAGGTCTTAGGGAGAAACGAGATAGAGAAGGAGCGAAGGATTACCGTGCAAGGAATGACCGACACCGGGGTAAAACACGAGGGGGTTTTTATACACGGAAACATGACGGTGGAACAAGACTCAGGTGTACGAGACTGACGACGGGGGCGTGACAGACAGAGGGAGGAACGAATGGGAGCGGGGAGCTAGGCGGGACCAGGGAGGAGGGAGGGGCTGGACGTGACATAACCCCCCCTCAAGGCGTGCAACTCCGGGGCACGCCAACCAGGGAGGATCGGACAGACGTTGGGGACAGAGACACCACGGCACAGAGGGAAACGAGAGGACGAGGCCGGGGCGGGGACAACAGACACGGGGCAGGACGGACACAATGGCTTGGGCACCGAACGCACGGGAGGATCAGGACAAGGAACGGGGCCAGACGAGACAGGACAGGGGGTCGACACAGGGGGCGAGACCAAGGGGGCCGGACAAGGCGTGGTCAAGGGTACAGGACTGGACACTAGGGCAGGCTGGGACACAGAGGCAAACAGACGGAGGACAACGGAGACAGGGACGGGAACAAAGTGGGTGACTACCTGGGGAACAGAGACTGGCACAGGGACATGGAGGACACCACCAAGGACGGACACAGGGACAGGCACGCGGACGCGGACAGACAAGCACACAGGAACGGGGACCAACAGGAAGCCAGGGAGGGGACAGGGCAAAAAAGGGAACACAGGTGAGTGTAAAACAGGATTAACATGAGTGTCAGTGTTCGGACAGTTCAGCCTGGAACCAGCCCCAGGCCCACAGGCGGGCAAGGCAGTTACCGTGGGGACTGGCGTGGGCTGAGGAGTGTCCGGGGGAACCGGCAGAGCCGGAGGAGGGTCCAGGGGAGCCAGGGAAGGGTCCAGGGGTACCGGCAGGTCCGGCTGAGGAACAGCGGAGGCCGGCGGAGGGGCCGCAGGGACCGGTCGACAGGCAGCGGGAACAGGTGGGGCCCGCTGACGGGCAGCGGGAGCAGGCGGGGGCCGCTGGCGGGCAGCGGGAGCAGGCGGGGGCCGCTGGCGGGCAGCGGGAGCAGGCGGGGGCCGCTGGCGGGCAGCGGGAGCAGGCGGGGGCCGCTGGCGGGCAGCGGAGACAGGCGGGGGCCACTTGCGGGCAGCGGAGACAGGCGGGGGCCGCTGGCGGGCAGCGGAGACAGGCGGGGCCCGCTGGCGGGGAACGGGAACAGGCGGAGCCCGCTGGCGGGGAACGGGAACAGGCGGAGCCCGCTGGCGGGGAGCGGGAACAGGCGGAGCCCGCTGGCGGGGAGCGGGAACAGGCGGCGTCGCCGTGAAGACGTCATCGGAGGGTGAGGTCGCCGTGCAGTCGTCATCGGAGGGCGTGTCCACCGAGGCGACGTCATCGGAGGGCGTGTCCACCGAGGCGACGTCATCGGAGGGCGTGTCCACCGAGGCGACGTCATCGGAGGGCGTGTCCACCGAGGCGACGTCATCGGGGGGCGTGGCGGCCGGGCCGACGTCATCGGGGGGCGTGGCGGCCGGGCCGACGTCATCGGGGGGGCGTGGCGGCCGGGCCGACGTCATCGGGGGGCGTGGCGGCCGGGCCGACGTCATCGGGGGGCGTGACCACCGGGCCGACGTCATCGGGGGGCGTGACCACCGGGCCGACGTCATCGGGGGGCGTGTCCGCCACACTGACGTCATCCCGGGTCCGAGCTGGCCACTCCTGCGGTGAGTGGCCACTGCGTCCCCCCAAAAAATTCTTGGGGGGCCTTCGGGGAGTGGCTTCCGGGATGCGGTCACCGTAGGCTGGGACGGCGTCGTCGTGAGGCCGGGCTGCAGTGCTGGTGTCGTCGAGGGGTGTGGAGGTCTCGATCCCACTGCTGACCAACAGGTCCGCAGGCACTCCCCGTCGACACTGAGGAGCAGACTCAAATACACCTCCACCAAACCTTTCACATAATGTCCGGCTAAACCCCTCCACAGTCCATGCATCGGTAACCCGGTGCGCAAGGACAATGTTGGCCCACTCTAAGGCTTTCCCCTTCAACAACGACCGCATAAATATGACCTGTATGTCCTCAGGTGGCTTAGGTATCGTGAGGAATCGTAAGTAACCCTCACATTGGAGGAGAAAGCTCCTGACCAACCCTTTCTCACCATCGTACACCTCAGGGACTAGACAGAGAGAGGGTAGCGCCACAGGTTTCCCATCAGCGTCTTTACCGAGTATGGCTTGGATGGAATCCAACTGCTCGTTGAAAGCATCCCTGTCAAACGGTTGTATAGACACAACCAGCGTATCAGAACTCTGCTGCGTCGCGTTAAACTGGTCGGTCATTCTGTAACGTTTGCGACGGGCAGGCATGACGCAAATGCAGAGTTATTAGTAGTTTTTAATGAAAAGGGGATACAAACACGATAAGGACACGGAAGACAGAGGGAGCTAAGCAAACTAACGGGGAGAGAGCATGAACTAAACGGGTACGTTAAACAACTGGGAACAAGTATACGCATGAACACACAACTAACAAACTGTAACCACATAAGCAACCATGAAAACCGGGGAAACTAGACACAAGAAACGCTAAAGCATAACAGTAGGATAACCCAAACAGACAGCCAGATAGAATAATATAAGGAATACTAACGAGGGGACATACTCAGAACACAAGCGCTAGACACTGGGAACAATAAACAAACAGACAGGGAGCGAAGTCAAAGGGAGAACATGAAAAGCGGGAGTAACAGGTCTTAGGGAGAAACGAGATAGAGAAGGAGCAAAGGATTACCGTGCAAGGAATGACCGACACCGGGGTAAAACACGAGGGGGTTTTTATACACGGAAACACGACGGTGGAACAAGACTCAGGTGTACGAGACTGACGACGGGGGCGTGACAGACAGAGGGAGGAACGAATGGGAGCGGGGAGCTAGGCGGGACCAGGGAGGAGGGAGGGGCTGGACGTGACAGCTGTACAGAGGAACTCTGGATGAAATGTGCATGTCTCTGTCCAAATGGGAAGTGTGGACACATACACGATGGTGTTGTCTCTCCGTTCTTATATGCTGTACATTTGCTGAAAATCTTGTAGCTCAAAAATGCTCAACTGTCTCGTAGTTTGGCTCTGAATGGATGATGTTATATTCATATCTGAATTGTACAGTCTGAATAGAATAATAAAGTCTTTTCACACCTGAATAGTATTGTCTGAATATAATAGTGTAGTCTTTTCACACTGAATAGAATAGTATAGTCTATTCACATTTGAAGAGTATATTCTGATTATAATAGTATAGTCTGAATAGTATAGAATAGTATAGTCTAGTATAGTTTCTCTTCCATGGTATTGAACTTACACCTACCCTGACAACGCTGCAGGTGTGGGCAGCAGAGTTGCAGATCAAGGCCATTCATGTGTGGCTTTTGAACGATGAGAACAAGCAGTTTGGGAATCCTGGTGGGGAATTTTCTGAATTCATGTTTTACCTTTTTACCAAACATTTTAAACAGGTCATCTTTACTTTCTGTAGTCCCCAAGTCAAGGGAACTAAATTTAATTACAAAATGATCTGGAGGTATAAGGAGCAACACTCAGACAACATAATACAAACACAGAGACCTGAGAATAACAAGCAACACATGCAAGTCTGGGCATTAAAGTGACACAAATCAATCCAACCAGGTTAGAAGTCACTCCTCACGCCTCGGGTGGGAAACGCTGAGCTGAGACAACACTTCATAGTGTTTGGGGAAGACATGGATGTGCGAAACATCAGAACTTCATTGTGTCCAGTCACATGAGAGAGCATCACTGGCTTATTTGCCTTATCAGACATGTCAATATTTCACACTTAAATGCATTTGAGTTAGCGTGGCATGACTTCACATGGAGGAATTTGTATAAACGGTCAAAATGGTGCTGCATTTGTATTGGGAAAGAACAAGCCAAATGTAAAGCAGGACCATGTCATACCTGACCAATACAGGGTTGCCAACTTTTGACGTGGAGGAGGTAGCGAGTGTAAATGGGGGTGGCGAACGTAAAATGGACACAAATTAAGTATTATATCGCGATCTATCAATCACCGGTGGTTGGCGCCAGAGCGAACTAGTAACTCATTGAATCATATGTGGATCAGAGGTAAATAAACTGGATTTTTTTTTTCGCCGTGAGAAATCGGAAGTGTGGCGTGAGAGCGTGTGAAAACGGTCAAATGCGTGTCTCACACTCAATGTGTGAGAGTTGGCAACCCTGCCAATATGTATATGTACATCGAGATCCATTCAGAATCACACTGAAGTCCATCTGAGCTGAGAACAAGCAGCTTGTGCAAGTCTGCACTGTAATCAATTTCTGTAACTTTCACAGCATTATTACTGTAAAATGATCAAATTCTTACTGTAGAACCTGTTTACAGCATGTTACTGTAGTTTTCACAGCATTATTACTGTAAATGATCAAATTCTTACTGTAGAACCTGTTTACAGCATGTTACTGTAGTTTTCACAGCATTATTACTGTAAATGATCAAATTCTTACTGTAGAACCTGTTTACAGCATGTTACTGTATATCTGCAAAGCATCATGGTCAAAATTCAGTGGCGGGTGAATTCTACAGTAAATATAATTTTGCTGTGAATCATAATAGCCTACAGTAATTTTGAGTGGGATTTATTCAGCAATTTAAACAGAAATGCACTTTTGCTAATGGTAGGCAACATCCACATAGACAGAGGATAACGTCTTTATATCCTTCACAGCTAATACATGCTGTGTAGTTCGCTGTATAACTATATATATATAAACCCACGATGAAAATTAATGAAATTAATGAAAATTATATTAACTCGCGTTGAAATCACTTTTTATTGAAATCAGTTTTTATTGTAGGCACGTACACCAGCAGCCAGTCTTCTAGTGCTAATGGTTAGCTCAGCTAACGCTACTAGCCGAGCCTTTTTTAGCTTGCATCTAAAGCTTTGCTTTGATCAATTTATTCCAGTATAGCAGTGGCGGATGCTTGTCTTTCAATGAGGGGAAGCTCAATTTCGGCCAACATCATAAAATGTGTCGGTTTATTTATACGTAAATTCTACCCTCCGTTCCTTTTCAAGAAAATGATCTGTGACCCTGTCGTACCAACAAGAAACGTTTCTTTCTTCGTTTCTTTTAATGAAGAAAATGCCGCTAAGAGGATTAGGTAAATCTCCGGTTCAACTCAGAACAGAATGAAAATTAAAAAAATTAAATTTAAATGCTCCCGCGGAGGTTTACACCAAAAGATCGATGATTCGCTCATTTCGCTGTCAATCAAAAAGGGATTCGGCCTCAGATAGATCATCCAATCATCATGCAGAAGCTGAGCGTCCGGGCCAGCTGAGGCCAGCCCACTGCCCCATGGACCCCCAGAGACACTGAGCGTCCGATGGGCGAGACAAAGCCCAGCATTTATCCAATGACTTGTCTTGTTTCGCTGCACTCTTCGCTTCGCTATTGAACTCTGTAGACGCTCAGCGTCCACACCGTTTAAAGCACCGTGAAGCTGCGGGACTGAGTGAGAGGAAATCCACGTCGTTACCAGTGACAAGAAGCTGATTCTGAACAAAAGTTGAGCGCGTTGTAGCGCATATTTAGTCAATGACGTACACACAACAGTATATGTTTGATCACTTATTTTTTTACATTTTAGGGGAAGCTGAGCTTCCCTTGCAGTCTTAGAGGAATCGCCACTGCAGTATAGTGTAAATCAGGGGTGTCAAACTCATTTTCACCGCTGGCCACCACCTTCACCATCCGGTTCTGAAAGTGTTCCGGCGCAGACAAGATGCCAAATGGTAGGCGATTAAAGAAGTAGTGTCCGAATGGGGTAATGAAAGTAGTGTAGTGGGCACAGTCTTTGGTCAGGGGGATTTGCCAAAACCCCATGTTGGCATCGATCTTCGAGAAGAACTTTGCCCCTGACAGCATACCTAGGGTCTGGTCGATTGACGGGAGGATGAACTTTTCCCTGCGTACAGCTTCATTCAGAGGTCAACAGATTCGGACCTCGTCTTTGTTCTTCTTAGGTGCCACCACCATGCCGGAGCACCACTCAGTTGGTTCTTCAATCCGGCTGATGACTCCGAGCTTTTCCATGCTCTGGAGCTCCTGCTTTATTTTTCCCCATCAGCGGAAGTGGGACACGTCGTGGCGCTTTCAGAGACACAGGCTTGGCGTCAGGCTTGAGCTTAATAATGTACGGCTGTTGTACTAGTCCTAGCCCATCACACAGCTTCGGGTATGTCTGCTTTACTGAGTCCAGGTCTATGCTGTCTATCCTCGCTACCAGTCTGAGGTTGACTGATGCAGGTCTGCTCAGTAGAGCTGTCTTCAGGTGTCTAACTATGTACAAGTCCTCTGTGGTATGCTTGTCCCCACAGTGCAGCACTTCTCTGGCTACTCCAACTACAGACAGTGGCACATGCCCAGGCCCAAACAACACTTTGTTGCCTGGTGCGAGACTGCTGGTTACCCCCCTATATATCTGTCTGTACTCTTGCTCAGGTATGACAGTAACGTCATCCCCTGTGTCTATTTTAAATTTCACATTAGTGTTTCTGATCTTTAAGTCAACTGTCCATGCCTGTTTGCCTGCATCTACAGTGCCAAGGAAAATGTCTTCACCTGTGTCTTCAGAAACTGCACTCACACGCTTGGCAGACTTACACACTTTGCCGTAGTGCCCACGTTTCCCACAGTTATGTCAATCTGCATTCTTTGCAGGGCGACTGTATTTAGCATGAAATGGCGTCTTACCGCATCTCTGGCATGACTGTCCTGCCCCCTGTGTGTCGTTCTTATCCTTGGTGTACTTCGCCGGCTGCTTTTTGTTTTTCCAGGCTGGTCTTTTCCCTTTGTCGCTGTGCACTGCGTTCACTGTCACTTTGTTTGCATGCGTATTACCTCGGATGTCTGTTTGTTGCTGTTTAATGTCCTCCGCTTGCCTGACCATGTTGATGGCTTTCGCTAAGTCCAGCTCCCTCTCCATCTGCATTTTCTGTGAGAGTGCACCGTCTCTGATGCCCACCACGATCCGATCGCCTAGCAGCTCCTCACGAAGTGCTCCATATCCGCAGTCTTCAGCGAGTGCATACAAGGCTGTGATGAACGAGTCTGCAGATTCTGTTGGCCCTTGCGCTCGCATGTTGAATTTGGCTCGCTGGTATATCACGTTCTTTTTAGGTACGAAGAAGTCCGTAAAGCCGTCCTTGACTGCGCTGTATACGAGTTTTTGTTCGTCCGTTATCCACAGCCCTCTCAACACATCATCTGCCTCATCACCCATGTAGTATATAAGCGTGTTCACCTGGTTAGCTTCCGACGATTTATCCAAGACGCTGGCCACCCGAAAACGTTCAAAACGTCTTATCCACTTTTCCCAGTCTTGTGGCTTCGAAAAGTCAAAGGATTCCGGTGGATTTATTGAGAACGTTGCTGAGGCGTTCGCACGTGCTTGAGCCTGTGGCATGGCTTGCTGCTCCCGCGCTGCTGCCAGTTGCTCCTCTTACGACATGCTAACTTAAGTTTAGTAACTACTCGACTAACTACACTAACTTCTGTACAACTATCTTCTCATACAAACGCACTCTATCCTACCCTGTTCCGACGAGCCACTTCTGACACCATGTCGTGTTGGGTTCTTTTAATAAAACAAAAAGAAGGACGAAACCGGGTTTTCCGTGGCTTCACTTTACTTGCATGTAGTTCAACAACCTACAGCCTTATTCCGTGTGCATCCCTATCAGACACATATGAATTCCCATGAGACATCCCCCTCTAGTGTCTTGGCCCGTGATTGCACATAGATTACACCACATTGCCTGCTGTGTCTTGCCTTAAGCACATCTAATAATCATGTTCCTGGTCATAACAGGAGAGTTAAAATAATGCGCTCCGGGCACGTCCAACAGGTCACGTGGGAGAGATTATATCTTTGGCATCCCCCCAGAAGAGCTAGAAGAGGTGGCTGGGGAGAGGGGAACCTGGGCCTCTTTGCTTAGGCTACTGCCCCCGTGACCAGGGCCCCAGATAAGAGGATGAGAATGGGTGGATGGATGTATCCTGAATTTTGAACTAAATGAATGCTGTGTGATGCTGTTTAATTCTCTACATAAGGAATATTATCCATCTAAGGAATGCCAAAACATGGCCAACATTTGCATTTTACACCTGAGAATATCCCTCTGCAATCTTCAATAAAATGAAACGAAGTAACTAATTTAAGAAGTCAATATTTACAATTTTCTACAGTATATACAAACAGAAATAGTATAGTAAATAATAAAGAAAATGAGCTGGAGTTTATGTGTTTACATTCCATATATGTCCTATGGACCGAGCTTGAATTCCTCCAAATGCCGGTGTATGCTTTTAAAACTATATACTGTTCTTTGTCAAAGTGATTAAAAACTTCAGATTATATACTATTATATACAGGAGCCCGGTGGGCAAACAGCACAAATTCATGCCTACTGTACAATAAATGTGCAAATATTCCAGGTAGCAACTGAACTGAGCTGAAAACTGAACTGAAAAAGAAGTATACAGTCTGAAGTATAGTACTGAACCCCAAATATGCGCAATGTCCATGGGGTTAAATGTGTTGTGCATCTATGGGGGAAAACATCACGCTAGTTGATGACGACCTGTGAGAACTTGCTCTTTGAACACTTGTACGTCCGGTACATTGTTTTGGAAGAATATAGTTATGTACATATAATATAAAATATCTGCAGAACTTTTTTCAAGATATTTTGGATATTTTACCTGTGCTTACCTCGCAGTCGCCTTTGAACTGCGGTTATCTATTACACTTTAGGTCTAACCTCACATCCACACTGTTTAAAAGGTTTTTGACGTAACGTAATGTTTTGTACTTGTCGTGGAAATTTTCTAATAAATGGATGAGGACTCAGACATGGTTAAATGATTAATTTATTACAAAAATATAAATATATATATAAATAAGACAAAGACACAAGACAGACACAAACATGAGAGTCTCATTCAAGCATGACAACTCTGAAGGCAGGGGGGCACTCCCCCTGCTTATATACAATCTTAAACACAATTCAGCAGTTCTAACAGCAGGTTATCTTTAGCACAGCATGTTCCAAAACATAGGCGTCCATCAGGCTACTTTGTCTCACATGTGTGCATCTCCTAATATGGACTTCCCTAGAGTTAGCGGAAGCAACTCTGAACACAGAGAAAGCTAAATGACCCAAGACTAGTAGCCTAGTGACTACCAGTTAACAGAGTACTCTTACCCTCAGCACTCTCCCTGACCTGGGTCACGTATAGCACACATGCATAATATGAACTAAACATGGTTACACTGAATCACACTACTTCATTATTGTAGTCCTTCTGCTTAGTCAGAATGGACAAATACTAAATCATAAAGTTCATAATGATCTCTTATAATAACTAAACATGATCTAATCAATGATGATTAGTCAATAATCAATAATTTCTGTCACAGTACAACATATTCCGTATGACTTGTGCAGTTTAATGAAGTTTATATATAGGCTACTTTGCACTTTACTTGTCCAGCTGAAGACCTCTGTCAAAACCTCCTGTTTCTCTATAAAATCTGTACAATTAGGGGAGGCCGGGTGTGTTTGTAACACTTTTTGCTTCCAGTATGGAAAACACAATATGTATTAGTTAAACAATATACAAGACTCGTGTGGCTTAATGAAATGTGGGAGTGATAGCATTTATAATTATTTTATAATTGTGGGGTATTTTTCTTGTCCAGAATCAACCAGCTTATTTGCTCCCTTGGTTCTATGGTGTAACTATTTTGCACTTCACTGCATACACACACACACACACACACACACACACACACACACACACACACACACACACACACACACACACATTATCAGCTTCATCTGACACCACCATTTTTTGTACCCAGCTGTCAGTAGATTTACCACATCATTGTACTTTAGACCTGTTGAAGAAGTGACCTTATTAACAGACGTGGTGCAGTTTTTATTATATATTTACATAGGCAAACGTTATTCCCCTTTACTGTATTAAGAAAGGTTCTGCAACAAATAAGCAAACTAGTAATATGATTCTAGTATCATGCATTATGTCTCTATCTTGGAATAAGATAACATTTGTTCTATGGCAACAACATTTCTCAACAACATTTAAAGTAAACAAAAACTGAGGCATTAGACTGAATGTAGAGTAAGTGTTGCAGAAAAAGCGTATTGCACATAAAAATTGCACATAAATGTAAATTGTATAATAGCAATATTGAATGGAGACCACGCTACATCATAACACTTCAACCGTTATTTCTGTAATAATTGTCTTTGCCATTTAAAAGGGTTTCTGGACTAGACATCATGATAAGCGCAAATATATTACAATATAATATTAGGAACAATGGGAAAATTTTTCACTTGTTTCAGAAATGAGGAGCAGGTGTCATCCTATAAGATCTGTCAACATTTCAGTGGTGAATATACCACACGCACAAACATGTCTTGACATGTCTTAAACCACACGCAAAAACACGTCTTGATTTTATCTAATCGTCTGGAGGGAAAGTCTTTCCAGTACACAGTCAGTTTGTTTAGCTACCTGCCATCCAACCATACATAGAACATATTTCCTCCAACTTGTGTCAGCTTGTTTACTTGAAGGATGAAGTATTTAAGTCTGAAAAGACAGATGACAGAAAGAGACAGACCAGCAGGTGAACAGAGAAGACAGACACATCACAGCACAGCAGTCTGAGGTGAGACTCTAACTTTGATTTGGCTTTTCTATCTTTTATTTTTTTTCCTTTTCCCCCATCCATTTATACTATTTATGGTAGGACAGGTTTCAATAGAGCAACACTGACTGTTTAAATGTCCTATTAACAGGTGATAGGTCTAGAGAAACACTGACTCATGTTTCAGCAGTACCCTAAACTGAATAAAATTATACTTTGAACCAAATTACTCTGTTACATTTAAAGGAATTTATGATTTAATTGAAATCTTATATTTTGCTTTAATATCAGTCAAAATATCTTTCCCCCAAAGAAAATGTCTGCTTAAAATCAAAGTAAAAAGATGATGTATACTCTTTTGCATTTTGTATCATTTACTTAGGGAAAACCCAATATTTGCTATTATGGAATATGTAGTATGTTTTTTATATTTGAATAAACAAATAAAAACTTTTTATGCTTTTCTTGTTAATTTTGAAGTAGGCTGTTATATATAATGGGGTGACAGAAGCAACAAACAACAAAGATTATGCAGGGAATACACAACACTGACATGCAGGATCTGTGGGCTTATAAGGAGCGTGAGTAGAGACAGGTGTAAACGATAATCAGTAGGCGGGTGATTGTGATCTAGGCTGGAGTGTTGTGAAGTGGGACCGGCCTGCTGTGACACTATCAATACAAAATTACCATAAAATACACACACTTCATAAAGTTAGCTAGTCTGCCATCTTTGGCTCAACGACTACGCAGGACAACAATAAAGACCCCTTTAGGCATCAGATTCAATGCTGATTAGCAAAATTTTAACTTTTTTTATTTTCAAATGAAACTGATAAGTGAAATGTGAAATTGCCAAATTTTGCTTTTGACATTTTACACCATGAAAAAGTGAGTTTCTGAAAAATAGTGCAGCTAGTTTATATACATCTGCACTTGATCATTGAGTTCTTGTTCAGTTTACATGATTAAAGAGTTAATCAACTTTTAATACAACAGTTTATCTTTGTGATTCTGCAGGCTTTGAGATGGAGAGGAAGGTTCTACTCTACTGTTTCTGTATCTGTCTGGGCTTGACCTGCATCACTGCTGTCAACTACAATGAAAACATTGAAGAGCTAAAAACCATTCATGACCTGAAAAAGAAAACTACATTTGGTCAAAAATTCCCACAACATGGCCTCCAAACCCTTTACTGGATTGCCAACAACATTGAAATTGATCAAAACAACAATATGAGGCCTCGTAATTTCAATCCATTGCAGGGAGATTACGGCTTTCATTGGTATGGGAATAGAATATCTGACGGGGTAACTCGAAGAGCCCTTCCTTACATATCTTACTGGAACAGTGCGTACTACTCTCTGGGGAGCCTCGGTGTGACTAATGCAAACCAGTTGCCTGACTATGTAAACCAGGACTACTACAATGCAGAAGGTCCAATGAGAAACATGGATAGAGTTGTAATTAGAATGTCAAACAACCAAGACACAATAGAAGAAGTTTACATCACGCAGCATTATGAGGACATAAACAGAGGGAGTGGCTATGATCCAGACCACACCTACAGGGTCCTTCCATCACTCCTCAGAGAGATTCAGGATATTAGTAATGGTGCATGCATATATGGTAATAGCCAATCAGGTGATGGTGTATGTGAAATCTTAGATGACGAACAAAACATTTCAGATTTACAGAGAGCATATCCAAACATTCCAGGCTTAGCCAGGTTTATGATTCGCGCAGGTTATAACCCCAACAGGGTCAACACATATTCACAGAGCCTTTCCTGCCGCACTGAATACACTCATAGGCGAAGAGCACGTTCACTGGACACTCTCCCCAAATGTCAGGAACACAATAACATCAAACTCGAGGTGAAATCGACTTCAAACGGATATGCAAGGATCACTTGGAGTGGGATACCAGAGAATATACTGAAAATGAAAATGAACATAGGCCTTTATCAAGAGGAAACTGAACTAGAGGTTTTCCCTCTTCATGGAAGACCTTATGGAACTATTGACACTAGTTCAGCTCTAAATCCAGGTCTGCAGATAAAACTAAAAAGATTTAGTTGGACTGATGTTGGCTTCTTCTATGACACTGATCACTATACAAGTGTCTGGAGTGGCCCAGTGTTTGATGAAGCCAACAGGGTTCTACCAACTACTATCAGAGGTTATGATGCCAGTCTGCAGCTCTATAATAAAGGAGGTTATGCTTGTGCTCGACTCTACATCAGGAAGTCCTTCACTGATTGGACAAATGTCTTTAAGAGCTCTTGGGTCGGACTCTACACAAGTACACTGGATGATAATCGCAAGTATGAATATTACATATGGTGTGTGAATTTTGAGAAGAAATCAAATCCAGATTACACTCGTGATTATGACATCTATGAGTATGAATTCAGTCTGTCTATTGTGCCAGGAGTCCAAGCTCGATTCCTGATAAACAACGACTATAACAGTGAGAGAGCTCGCACTGAACCCTGGGATGGTGTAGTCAATCCTCAGTCAAACACCAATGATGAGTTAGGGAGAAAATAAGAAAGTTAACATCACAGGAAGTGATTAAACATTATGAAAACATTAAATTTCAGAACACATGTGCACCTCTCAGTGTCTTGATATTTTTGGAGGCTTTAAATCTCCTTGAAAAAATTTATCCGAATGTTGATTTAGTTCATTCTTGATTTGTTTAGATTTTCTGCAAGTGCAATATTAATACTTAACTTGAAGATTGATTGCAAGAGATACAGATTTACTATGTACCCCACCTGTATGTCTAATCAGTTCTGAAAACTACAAAAAGGTCATATTTAAGTATTTAAAAATGTACACGAGGATAAAATATCAGCATTATGCTATGCTTATATATGAAGATCTGTAAATTCACTGTAATGTAAATTTAAAGCAAATGTAAGATTATTTACAGAAATAATCTTACATTTACTTTAAATTTACATTACAGTGAATTTACAGATCTTCATATATAAGCATAGCATAATATATATAATATGGTTCCCAGTTTTGGTTCCCAGTTTTACATTGCATAAGACCTGATGACATGTGACACCGCCACATAAAGGAGACCCATGGGATCCCTATTGTTAAGTATTAACGCTTACATTCCTGGTAGGATTATATGGGTGACCCCATGGAATAAGTCCTTCAGTACCCTAGACTGTTCATTGGAATGTGGTGGGAGGAGGTGTAGCTTCCTGATGTTTCTTTGGTATTGGGGGTGGGTGTATTTCAGAATATATCACTTCCTGTTAGTTTCTAGAGGGTAAGACTTTTATTATGAATGTGAACCCTGATGTGAGGACAGGAAAAGGAAGTATGGCAGCCATCTTAAAGAGGGGAGGGTAATGTGTAAGAGGGTAGGCCTGGGGAGGCAGGCTGCGCAGCCACGAATGAGTATCGACCTTCTCACAACCTTGTCCTTGTCCTCTGGATTATCCTTCAAAAGAAGAAAGTGGATTACCCTTTAAAAGAAGAAAGCGGATTACCCTTTTTTTGTTGAAAGCCAGGAATCACAAGGAACTGGGTGAGCTCATTCCAATTTTTCTTTTTTTTACCTTTTGGGATATTTTTAATTTTTGTATAGCTGGGCCCATGTTTTTTTGTTTTTTTGGACTTTGGCTTGAACCATTGTGCTGCTGGGGTTGGTTTTTTGGATTTTTCTCCTTGAGGACATGATATACTCCTTCCTTTTTTCTTTTTTGTTGTTTGGATTCAAAGGACGGTACATTGACTTTTGCCTGAGCTTAAATTCAGTGTGGCTCTGGGTGTTTAGATGTTGCTGCAAGGGGTGAGGGCTGGGCTGGGCTGAATAAAAAAAACTTATCATGTGCAACCTTGGTAATGTACTGGCACTTGCATGGTTTATACTCTCCTAATTAGTTCTCAGAATATTGATAGTAACAACCAAGTTGGTTAAATCGTTACAGATGGTGGCCCGTATGGGGAACGAATAAGGTTTTTGGGTGGAGTTCATGTACAGTGTTTTGTGGTACTTTTATTAGACAGTAGATAATGATGGATTCCGTTGGGCCCCTGTTGTTGGAAGAACCTGTGGGCCAAACAGAAGCCGTCCTTAGCTCGGACAGGGTGGGTGATTCAGAGTCCCCTTCCTTTGTCCCTGGGCCTGGTGTCACGTATAGAAATCCAGCTCCTGTGGCTGAGGTCAGTTCATTGCTTGGTGAGTTATACCTCAATAGTGACGAAGAAGAACAAACTTCCCAGAGACCTTCTAATAGACCTACAGGGAGCATCATAGCTCGTCTGGAGTCGGAGGTAACAGGCCTGTCCCAATCAGTTCAGTCTTTGAAAGCTGAGATGAGGGACTTGCAGGAGGATTTCCTGACAGCCAGTGAAAGTACAACAAACCGAGAAGTCATGCTCAGAGAAAGTATGGATCAGCGGTTTGAGGCCATGGAGGAACTGATCAAAAGATCCCTAACCCAGCTTGAGCAAGGAGTGGTTGAATGTATGCAAAGAAGAGATGAACAGTGGAAGAAGGATCTGTTTCGGTGGAGGTCCAGCACCCCGTTCTCCAGGGCCTCTTTCTTCCCAACGACTTCTGCTGTAGAAGGTCCAGGTTCAGTTAACAGTGCATCCTCATATTCCAAACCGCCTATCAATCTGGAATTTCCCACTTTTGGAGAAACAAGAGATGCAGCGGGGGTTTTGGATTTTATGGAAAAGTGTGAAAACTTCTTATCCTTAAGACACTTGACAGATAATGAGCTTATGGCCACCCTCAATGCTGTTTTAACTGGACCTGCTCGAAGCTGGTGGATGGCTGAGAAGATCAAAATTCACAATTGGGCTGGTTTCAAGAAAGCGTTTTTGTCGGCTTTTCTTCCCACCGACTATATGACCGAGGTTGAAGAACAACTTAAATCCCTGGTCCAAGAGCCTGACCAATGCATTCGGGATTTCGCCTATGATTACCGAGCCCTGTGCTTGAAATGGAAGAGTGACTTGCCCGAGGCAGAGCTGGTTAGAAGAATTCTTAACAACTGCAATCCCGCCCTGGCAGGGAGCCTACGGGGGACGGTGCATACCGTGGAGCAGTTGGTCAAAGTCGGATCTATGGTGGAAAGGGATATGAACGCCAAAAAAGACTACTGGGCCAGGATAAATCAACTTAAAACACAGGACAAAGGCAGGAAAAAATCTTACCGCTCTAAAGAGGCCAATAATCCGTCCCCAAGTATGGCTCTAGTCCAATCAGCCACTCCTCAACTATTAAAAATCGCCATTGCAGTAAGAGGGTTTCAGGTGGAGGCAGTGTTGGATACTGGCTGTACTTATACCCTGATGCAGAAGCAGCTCTGGGAGGCCATGGAAAGACCGGGAGAATCCCTGACCAAAGATGTAACAAGGTCCTTTATCCTGGCGGACGGGAAGGTTCATAACCCTGAGGGGAGAGTCCAGCTATCTTATGAGTGGCACGGACTTTTGGTAAGGGCAGACACGTACATCATGACGAATGCACAATTGGTGTTTCCTCTGGTCTTGGGACTTGATTTCTTGATTAGGTCCGGAGCTCAACTAAATGTGGGGGAGCGCCACTACAGCCAGAAGATCAGAGGGAGGTGGAACGTTTTTCCTTTTTTACCATCGGGGGTGGCAAACCACCCGTGGGTAAGGCCCAAAGAGCCAAAAATCAATCTTTACGTGGCTTTACCCCTTGAAGAGGAACAGTTGGTGGAAACCACTAGTCATTCCCAAATACAGGAGCCTAATGAACTGTTGAATATTCACCCCCCTGAGTTGTGTATCCTCTTTCAGAAATGGCCCTCAGTCTGTTCTGAAAGGCTGGGGAGGACAAGCAGGATCAAGCATCATATTGTGACCTTTGATGAGATGCCCGTCCGGTCCAGAGCGTACAGGGTCTCACCAGCAAAGAAGGAGATTATAAGGCTGGAAATTGAAAGCATGCTCAAGGCTGGCATAATAGAACCATCTGATTCGTCATGGGCCTCTCCAGTGGTGATCGTACCCAAGCCGGATGGAAGCAATCGTTTCTGTGTGGATTATCGGCGGCTGAATGCGAAGACTCCCCAGGATGCTTACCCCATGCCCCTCGTACATGACATCTTGGAGTCTTTGTATGGAGCCAAATATTTTAGCACCCTTGACCTGAAGTCGGGCTACTGGCAGGTCGAAATGGATAAAGGCAGCAAGGAAAAGACTGCCTTCATCAGCCCATTCGGATTATACCACTTTTTGACCATGCCTTTTGGTCTCAAAAATGCAGGGGCCACTTTTCAAAGGCTGATGGAGCAAGTGCTGGGGGAGCTAAGGGGGTCAATTTGCTTTGTTTATATTGATGATGTCATCATCTATTCCCAGACAAAAACCCAACACCTGAGGGATATAGAGACTGTTTTTGGAAGGCTCAAGGAAGCCCACCTTACCCTGAACATGAAGAAATGTCATTTTCTCAGAAAAGAGCTAAAGTTTCTAGGTCATCTGGTGTCTGGGGAAGGGGTCAAGGTAGACCCAGGAAAAACCAAGGCTGTAGCTGCTTACCCCACCCCCCATGACCTAACCTCTTTACAGCGTTTCCTTGGGTTAGTAGGCTGGTACCATAAGTTTATTCCCTACTTTGCTGAGTTGGCAGCTCCCCTCAACCACCTCAGACGAAAAGGGGTGGTATGGGTGTGGACTGAGGACTGTCAAAGAAGTGTGGATAGGCTAAAGGCAGCTCTCCAGCAGGCCCCGGTGCTTGCACAACCCCACCCTCTTCGTTCCTTCCAGGTGCATACAGATGCAAGTGATGTAGGACTGGGAGCCGTGCTTACTCAGACGGTGGATGGAGAGGAAAAGGTCATTGCTTATGCCTCCCGGAGCCTCAGAGGTGCGGAGTTGAACTACTCGACCTCTGAAAAGGAATGCCTTGCCGTTGTATGGGCTGTGGAGAAATGGCATTATTACCTGGAGGGAAGTCCCTTTGTAGTGTATACCGATCATGCTGCTCTTACCTGGGCTTTCAATTCTCCCAAGGCCACCTCCAGACTGACCAGGTGGACTATAAGGCTTCAGCGTTTTGACTTTCAAGTAAAATATCGAAAGGGGTGCATGAACGTGGTACCAGACGCTCTATCCCGATCTATACGATCGTTGGACCCTGTGCTCGTGGCTACCTGTGGAGCCAAAAAGCCCCGCCTTTGGAATTCTGCGTTACCAGTGAGTCTGGCCGAAATAGCTCAGGCTCAGGGTGAAGATGACTACATCAAAGGGTTGAAAGACCACGGTAATACAAGGTGTACACCAAAAGATCGTATAAGATGGGAAATACAGCAAGACCTGTTATACAGAGCCCTTCCGTATGGTGAAGGAGGGGTCAAGTACCAGCTGGTGGTGCCTAAGTCCCTCTCTCTCCCTTTTCTCAAGTACTTCCATGACAGTCCACTAGGGGCACATCTGGGGAGGATGAAAACGCTCCTCAGGATTCTGGAGGTGGCCTGGTGGCCTGAAGTGCGTAAAGACGTGTGGCAACACGTTAAAGAATGCCCTGTCTGTCAGACATACAAGCCTTCTAACACCAAGCCAGCCGGGTACCTTCAGAGCACTGACCTCAAAGAGCCTGGTTACATGCTCGGAATGGATCTAATGGGACCTTTTCCCAAGAGCAAAAAGGGTAATGTCTATCTGTTTGTCATCGTGGATTACTTCACCAAATGGGTTGAACTTTACCCCTTACGGGACAGCAAAAGCCCTCGCCTCTGTAAAATCCTGAGAGAAGAAATCTTCACCAGGTGGGGTGTCCCAAAATATGTTTTATCTGACCGGGGGCCCCAATTCCTCAGCCAGTTGATGGCAGACCTTTGCAAAACCTGGGGGGGTCATCCAGAAACTTACAACAAGTTACCACCCACAGACCAACCTTACCGAACGGGTCAATAAAGTCTTGAAAACCATGATGGCCTCCTATGTGAAGGAGAATCACAGGGACTGGGATAAGTGGATGTTTGAGTTCAGGTTTGCCATCAACAATGCGAGACATGAAACCACAAGGAACTCCCCCGCTGAGCTGGCCTTGGGCAGAACTCTGAAGGGTCCCTTGGAGAGACTCATCCACCACTGTGCGGTGACGCCAAGTCAACCTTCGTATTCCCTTGTTGAGCGGCAACATCAGCTCCATGAGGAGGTAAGACGCTTTTCTCATGCAGCGCAACTTAGACAAGCCAGGTATTATAATACCCGGAGGAAAGATGCGCACTTTCAGGCGGGAGACCTGGTCTGGATGCGTGCTCATCACATTTCCAACGCTTCTGAACAATTCTCCGCTAAATTGGCACCCAAGTGGAAGGGACCTGTCAGAGTGGAGAAGAAGCTAGGACCAGTGAATTATGTAGTCAAGGGATTGCGCCCTGGTGACCGACAGGACGTTGTACATGTGGCAAATTTAAAAAGGTTCTTTGGTGCAGTTCCTGTGTAACCCCAACAGGGGGGGGGGGGGGGGGGGGGAGGGGAGGACTATGTGACACCGCCACATAAAGGAGACCCATGGGATACCTATTGTTAAGTATTAACGCTTACATTCCTGGTAGGATTATATGGGTGACCCCATGGAATAAGTCCTTCAGTACCCTAGACTGTTCATTGGAATGTGGTGGGAGGAGGTGTAACTTCCTGATGTTTCTTTGGTATTGGGGGTGGGTGTATTTCAGAATATATCACTTCCTGTTAGTTTCTAGAGGGTAAGACTTTTATTATGAATGTGAACCCTGATGTGAGGACAGGAAAAGGAAGTATGGCAGCCATCTTAAAGAGGGGAGGGTAATGTGTAAGAGGGTAGGCCTGGGGAGGCAGGCTGTGCAGCCACGAATGAGTATCGACCTTCTCACAACCTTGTCCTTGTCCTCTGGATTATCCTTCAAAAGAAGAAAGTGGATTACCCTTTAAAAGAAGAAAGCGGATTACCCTTTTTTTGTTGAAAGCCAGGAATCGCAAGGAACTGGGTGAGCTCATTCCAATTTTTCGTTTTTTTACCTTTTGGGATATTTTTTATTTTTGTATAGCTGGGCCCATGTTTTTTGTTTTTTTGGACTTTGGCTTGAACCATTGTGCTGCTGGGGTTGGTTTTTTGGATTTTTCTCCTTGAGGACATGATATACTCCTTCCTTTTTTCTTTTTTGTTGTTTGGATTCAAAGGACGATACATTGACTTTTGACTGAGCTTAAATTCATTGTGGCTCTGGGTGTTTAGATGTTGCTGCAAGGGGTGAGGGCTGGGCTGGGCTGAATAAAAAAAAACTTATCATGTGCAACCTTGGTAACGTACTGGCACTTGCATGGTTTATACTCTCCTAATTAGTTCTCAGAATATTGATAGTAACAACCAAGTTGGTTAAATCGTTACAGACGTGTCACTGATGTTCAATTATAAAAGAACAACTTTTAAGCATACAAACAAATACTAATTGCTTATCTAGTTTCCCAAATTAATACACATATTAATACAAGTTAACATATTCATACTGAGTTCTCATTCATGGCTTGCTTCACTGCATTAAAAAACTTATGATTTAAGTTGTTAATTTTGTTGCATGCGAGCTTAAAGCACATTAACAGAGTGACAAGGTGTATATGGTCCCTTGTGTTGGTGGAACAAGTTTGTAGCTCACAGCACCAGACCCGTCTGCCCGTCTGAGGGTCTAGAGGAACTAGAGGGTGGTGGAGGGTTGTGGTTATAAAAAAATCTGTGTATGGTGGAGAAGTGTGTGGGGTGGAGAAGTGTGTGGGGTGGAGAAGTGTGTGGGGTGGAGAAGTGTGTGAGGTGGAGAAGTGTGTGTTTGTGGTGAAGTTCTGCCTGCTGTGTCATTTTACAGGTCACGTCACCAGTCTGGATTGTTAAATAAAACCTTTGCTCACTCAAGCGTAGTGTATGTCCTTCTTAAACTTGGAATTTAGATCCTAAACCCCAACCTACATCAAGGATCGGTGACTGTACTTTCTTTGACTGTACTTTCTTTGACAGCAACTGAGGGAGTGGCTATGAGCCAGACCACACCTCCAGGACCAGTCAGGAACTGTCATGGGAGATTGAAGGTTTTAAAACACTAAGCATCACAAAATTCTTACTATCTTAGAATAGAATATCTGCATTGTCATTATACCAGGTATAATGAAATTAGGGTGCAATACTCTGCAGTGTTACAAACTACATGTAAGAAAACCTATCATTTGCATATATTTACATATATACTTTATATACTTCATCCATATTTACGATAACTCTTCAGCAGGATTGGTGTTACTTCATTAGCCTAGTCTGTTGGTCACTCGCCCTCTTGACATTCTGCGGGAAGTCTTTATTTTACTCATTTATTAACCATTTGCTTAGAGAAGGTTTAAATTTAACTACATAATGAATTCTTAGTTTATGTAATACCTAAATGATTTTTCTATTTCCTTTGTTTATTCTAGTTAGCTTATCTGTTAGTAATAATAATAATAATAATAATAATTTCCACTTCTATAGCGCCTTTCAAAGTACCCAAGGACGCTGTACAGAGAAATACAAAAAAAAAAAACACAGAAAAAGAAAATCCCATAGAACAGACCTAAGTTGAGGAAGTTGTGAGAAAATGTTGATTAAATAGGTGGGTCTTTAGTTGAGCCTTCTCCCTCCTCCCTGGTCCCACCTAGTTTCCCCGTTCCCATGGTTTCTCCCTCTGTCTGCCACGCCCCTGTCCTCATTGTTCCCATCTGCGTCTCGTTTCACCACCATGTTGTCTGTGTATTTAAACCTCTCCATTCTACCCCTTGTCATCGGTCATTGTACATGAGTCTCCTTGCCTTCCTGATTCTTTCATGTTCTAAGTTTTTGATTTCCATGGTTGATGTTTCTGTGTTTACTCTGGTCGCTTCTGTCTTTGTATGGTTTTATCCCGTTGCCCTTCTGCTCCACTCCGTGTTGTCGGTCTCGTCTCTCGTCTTGTATTTTGGTTGCATGTTCTTCCTCGTTGCGTTCAATTGTAGTCTGTCCTTCATTGTGTTTAGTTGTAGTCGGGTTTTCCCCAGCCGTTTTGTCTCTCCCTCTCTTAGTCACTGCTTCCCTCATTCTTTTATTGTTCTACCCTTAGCCATTCGTAATACGTGTAGTTGTTATGATCCCTTATCTACCGTCTTTAGTTCATAGTATCGTAGTGTTGTGTTGCTCACTCCTCATTAAATATTCCATAATATTTGCATCACTCCTGTCTCTGATATTCATAACACCAGTAAGCCTGAGCAAAATCCTGGTGAGGACTTTTACTTTCTGAACCTGTAATTGACATCTCTGATTAATTCATTAATATAAAAATAATTCATTATTTTCATAATTCATTATTGCAACAACCAAATGATTTTGGAAAAGATTCAATCTTATGAAACGTTCGAATCATCGCACCGTAGTGACATCTGGTGGCCAGTCAGTGGTCAAATCGGCAACCTCAGTCTTACAGACCACTGAAAGCAACCTATGATGTCATTACGAAGCTCCCATTGAACTAAATATAGAACAGGACTTTTTAAACAGTTGTTTGATATTATATTGTATTTCTTCTATTCTCATGCAGTTCATACATTTGTCAGTGTGTTGATATTTGAGAGCTTTAATTTACTAAACAATCTAAAAAGTGCTTGTTCAGCTGGACTAGGCAACATTATATTTATTAAATCTTACAGTCATTTGGTTTTATTAAGAAACACAATATTTTCCAGTGTACTTGGACTGAGACGGGTTCTTGTCTTGCTCCAAAGTTCCCCATCTATAGAGAATACTCCCTCACAAGGCACAGAGGTTGCTGGAAATACATGATATGTTTTTACTTAACTGGAACAAATGAGGAACGATGGCACAGTGTCTGGGCCAGTAATCCATAAGATCCTCATCTGGAGATGAGATACCACTGAACCCAGAGCTGGCCCTGACCAATGTGGTGCCCTAGGCGAGATTTTGGTTGGTGCCCCTTGCATCATCAATCATCGGGTTTATACACTCACACAGACACTGCAAAGCTTTATGTGTTTGAGTTTTTATTTATTTTAGAGGGAAACCAACAGTAAAATCAGTATTAAAGAAACAAATAAAAAACAATGAAAGTATAAAAATTGCAGTATAACAATAAATAAATAAATATACAGTAAAGGTGTTGTACAAATTTTTTTTTACATAAAGTAGTGCAGAAAACAACTTTTAAATTGAAATAAAAAAATATTTTTAAAAAACTACCACCAGTGCAAATCAGTGCAATTTGCCTACTGCCACATTGTTATTTCAAAAGTGCATCTGAAATGAACAGAGGAGCACGTATGTTTTAACATATATTTATTTTAAAACTTGCTGAGCTAAGTTAATAATAGCACCTACTAGGATTAGGCAGTATGATGACAGTATTGTAAAATTGTGGTATATTAACCATGTGACGTAACCCCACCAGCTTCCCAGCATTTTCAAACATGGCGGAACGCGGGGGTTCTGTTTCTCAGTAGCATGTAAACTGAGTTTCACCATTAAAGTTTATACAAAGGTTATAATTAATTGCTAAATCTTGCCTTTATCTACACTGTATAATGACCACATTAAGCATGACGGTTAATATTTAGCACATTTCACCAGCATGAGCTTTTTAAAATTTTAGTGAACTGGATGAAGAGAAAACATTGATGTGTGGAAGAAATATGAGTATTTGCAATATCTACAGATCATTTAGCAATTAATTATAACCTTTGTATAAATTTTAATGGTAAAACTCAGTTTACATGCTACTGTGAAACAGAACCCCCGCGTTCCGCCATGTTTGAAAACACTGGGAAGCTGGTGGGGTGGGCGTGGCTTGGTCCCAGAGGCGGTTTCAGAGCTCTATGTCAGTCCGGAATCAGTGACCAATGGAGATTGCAGAGGAACGCCTTCATCTAAGACCCTCCGACATGTGAAATGTGTTCCAAAACGCAGAAGCAAAGAAAGATTCCAGAAGCAAAATACCTTACTGGGAAAATCCAAAAAACAATGGAACCAAAAACTGTCAAAATGCAAACGAAAATAAGTTTCAAGTAACCAATTATATTTTAAATATATACTTTTGATATATTTTTTTTCTGTTTTGTATTCACAACATATACTTTATGCTCTTGATGCTAAGAATTATGCCTGCAGATTTACTTTTGCTTCTGTGGAACTTTTGACACAAAAATCACATAGAGAATGCACTAGTTAATGTGTTGAGACTGTATGTCAACACGACTGTGTGACTCAATTAACTTCAAAAAGTTTGGCTTTTCACACGAACCAAAATAGGGTTACTCTCCTGTGTTCGTGTCTGTCCTTAGTCTGGCAATTTTCAGCAGCAATATTACACATTTTGCACTTAAGACTTCTGTCTTGTGGACTGTTGGTTGTTCAACAATTTTTTAAAATGGTATCTTTTGATGAGTTTTTATTACACAATATTTACTTTTTGAATCCTGCACCTGACAATAACCCAAAGTATAAAAAAAACTAAAACTAATACTAGAACTAATGAAAACTAAACTATAACTAAGCTTAAATTTTTTAAAACTAATAAAACTAGAAAACATGCTTTAAAACTAACTGAAGTAGAAAAAAAGAGTCACAATTAAATAAAAACTAAATTAAAATGAAAAATCCAAAACTATTATAACCTTGATCTGTACTTTGAAAAATTGGGCATTTAAGACATTTGGCGCATCCATTAAAAAGATCTGTGGGTGGGGTCAGCAGTTGGAGCTCACTGATTGATTATGAAGTGGTGGTTTTCACTAAGATCATACAGAGGGGAAAAAGCCACAATGACGATGAGTGTTAGTTGTTAGTAGGTATCTCAGTGCGGAGTTGCAGGCTGATCCTGAACTGACTGCCGCAGATGCCCACAGGGTGTACAGCGGGACCAGAGAGCTGGACCAGAGAGTAGTAGTACTGGAACCACCCAGCCAGTCACTGCACCACCACCACTATCTGCATCGTCAGAACCAGTCCAGTCAACAGCAGTGAAGCTCCATCCTATCAAAACTCCTCTCACTCCTCCATGCTACAACAACCGACCAAGGAAAAGTCAAAGGATTGAGAGAACATGCACAGATCAAAGAAACATGGAGCCGAACTGACCATGGTGCAGTGAGCATCCAGACAGTGGGGAGGTAAACCTGGGAGAGGACCAGGCCGATGGAGGGGAAGAGGAAGAGGGGGGCCAACACCAGGAAATTGTGAGTGGGCCCCAAGCCCGGCTGGACCTGGAGATATATGTTGGTGCTGCCGAGAAGCCGGACATTTCGCCAAACATTGTGTGGCCGCAGCAGAGAAAGTGGCAGCAGTGTCCAGAGTTATTGTACTTTGACCTTATTTGTCCCACAATCTGTTTCACTTCTGCTTCTTGAAAAGAAAACATCACATCCATCTACACAGCAATGGCTGAAATAACTCTGTGTTGCCCAACATCATCATTCAATGATGCATGGTTTTTAATCCAGCCACAGGAGATCATGGTGTTGCTGTGACTAAAATGTTGTGTTCCCCTAGATTGGATCTCAAGGAAAAACCCCTGGAAATCCCTGACTGATTTTTTTGTTGTTGATGGCTCAGTGTCCAGGGATCCCAGCACAGAGTAGGTTGGGCTGTAGTCGCCCTATGCTATTGAGTAGATTCAGGGCCCCTACCACACCACCTCTCAGCACAGGCTGCTCAGCTGTATGCACCAACACAAGCGTGCTAACTCCGTGAAAATATCGTGATTTCCTCACTAGTTCAGGGACCCTGATTGCACAACGTAAGCTCGTGCTTGATCTCCTGGATGATCTCCAACTGCCTACTACCAAGTTGCGGATGCAGCTGACAAGGGAGCAAGTTCCTCTTTTGACCTTGCAACTCACCTCCTCCCTTCCCCTCACACATCTACAGAGCACAGCCACACAGGAGGAGGCAGCTTGGAAGAAGGCAGGCTGTGCTTCTAAGGATGCCGTCTGGCCCTGTCCTTTGGGCCAGCCGTGCTTGCCTAAATTCATGTTTCCGTACTATGCCAAGTTGACCCATGTGTCAAAAGGGGGGATGATCGATCAATTAAAGACACATTGGGTCACACATGGGTTTACTAATTATGTTCAGAAATTCTGTCAGCAGTGATGAGGAGCACAGATGCAACACAGATGCAACAAGCAGCACCTGAGAAACCGTTTGACCATTTGAGAAACCGTTTGACCATTTGCAGATGGATTTTGTAGAGTTCACACCAAGTGAAGGGAAGAAACACTACTTGGTAATTGTGGACATGTTTTCAAAGTGGGTTCAAGTTTTCCCGACAACATGGCAGGACTCAGACGCCGTGGCCAAAGCCCTGGTGAAAGAAATCATTTCGAAGTGGGGCATTCCAAGAATGATATCTAGGAATAATGGAAGCCCCTTCATCAGTGGGGCCTTGGAAGCAGTAAGCACATTTTTAGGATTTGACATGAAGCAACACAGTGCCAACCACGCAGCCAGTGCAGGGGCCATAGGGAGAGAAAACGGCAACTTGGAAAAACAAATTAAGTAAGGCATGTGCAGGAACTACGCTGGGGTGAACCAAGGTCCTCCCTATCGTTCTCATGCAAATGAGAATGCAGGTAAGACCAAAATATGGCCACCATGGGAGACCACCAAATACCAGAGCCAGCCACCGTGGATGGTGTTTTGGTGTTTTTGTGTTTCCTTTGTGTATTTACAGGAACGACCAGATTGAGTGTGTGGTAAAAGCTGACGGAGGCGAGGAGTGTGTCTATCCAAAAGGAATAGCCTCATCCCAGAGAGGTTTAACTAAGGAGCAGTGCGTTAACTCTCTCAATCTGAAAGGGTGGAATGAACCACACCTAGCAGAAGTCATACCGCTTTTTAAAACAGATCCCAAGTTGTGGGTTCCAGATTGGTATTGGTGGTGTGAGCACAAATTGTATTTGTTCCTGCTGTGGACGCAGAGAGGGAGATGTGCATTAGTGGCAGTGGAAACACATCTTAATGTTATTACTAGTGACGAACCCCCACGGTGCAGAAGGGTTCCAAGGAGTAGCCCATATAATGTTACCCATGTATGGAGCAGGCAGCATTCGTAAGGTCTTGGAAGGCGTGACTTATGGTGGCCACGCCCGTGATCATGGCCTGAGCAGTTTTGCTCTGTTGTAGACCGATAATGTGTCAGTGGTGTATGACTGTGATGTATGATAGACAGCATGTGTGTCAGATGGCTCACCTGAACGAAAACATGAACAGGTATGACGAAGAGTTTTGTGCAGAAATGGAACCTGTATAGGAGAACCAGGAAGCTGAGGCCGAGACTGCATTCTCCTCCGACAAAGGATATGTAAAATGTTACCAAATTAGACAGTGTGGTTGAAATTCTGAAACCCTTAAACGGTGAGCACAATAAAAGTCAGAAGCAGTTGGGTAAGATAATAAAGTACAATGATTTATTTAACAAAGTATGGATATATTAAGCAAGTATGGATTAATTAAGCAAGTATAGATTAGTTCCAGAGACCCCTGTTACAAACACACAAGATGTCTGCAAAAGAGAGCTAATTCCTCTCTCTGAACTCTCATCTCTTATACTCTTAATCATAAGCACACACTGTGTCCACGAGGTGAACATGAGGTGATCAACAGAATATGATTGGACAATACATGACATAATTAACACATGATTGGACAGATGTATGTTGGCCTCTCCCCTCGCATGCCCCCTCCACACTCAGCATCCTCATGATGGCATGGTGGACTGAGTGCCGCCGTAGTCCCTTCCAAGTTGAGATTAGGGGGGACCGGCCAGCGCCTCCAGCGAGGTCAGTTTAGGAACACCAGAAGAACATGAGATTAGGACTGAGCCGAGGCCGTCCAGAGAGAAGACAAACACATCTGAGACCTACTGAAGCTGTGATTAACACACATATATGCAAAGAGCCCTAATATATACATCTAATGTGTTTAATGTATTCTAAGAAAGCCTGGCATAAAGGGAAATCATGAAATTTCCATCACAACAGACAATTAATGAAAGAAGAAGGTGTGTTGTGGGGGATGTTTTTTCTAAGATTGTTGTGATTTGACTGTAAGAAGGCAACATGTATTCTTAAATTGCTTGCTCTAAGTTCAGTATTCTAGTAATACATTAACATCAATAGAATTAATGTATACTAATACTATCATGGTTTCAATCATTCCTGAGTTAATATTTAATATGTGATGTTTTCAACAATAATGATTTCAATAATGGTTGATTATGCATAACTTTACAGTTGTTAGTTTCCACCCTTTAATGTTGTTAATATTTGTACTGGGAAGTACAAAAAGAGAGGAATTGAGATGGAAACTGCCGCGTTTGCATATCTCTAATACAAGACATTATTTTTGAACATTGCTTGCTACCAAATGAGGAAATTTTGGGTCATCCTCGGGTCAAGATGAGGGCGGAAAGGAGAATACTGACATTTTCCCGACCCTTGTATAATGTTCCCCCCAGGGAGAAGGAAACATGCACTGCTTTAGTCAAGTGTACTGATGATGAGCATATGAGGTATCTATCATATGTTTCTGAATGGTATGTGTACATGACTAGTCCCTCAAAACATATACTGTATAAGGACTGGCAAAATATTCAATAAGCTAGAGTGCTTTAGTGAAGTAACCAACTGGCATGCGTGTGTTGCTTTCACTGACACTCTCCAAGTGCTTGTAACTATTCTTACAGAGAGACCTTGGTTGTTGTGACAGAGAATTTCTACGACAATTTTGGCGACCACGATGAGACCTCCTGAGTAAAGATCTGACTTCACCAGCGAGGTTCTACGAATTTCTAAGGCAAATGTGAATTAATTTTATATGCCTGCAAGTCATTTGCAGTACTTAAGAAGATCTTGTCAGGGCAAATCCAGAGTCATAATCATTGAGATGGTCCAAGGTTGTAAAGCCAAATTAATTCAATACAGAAACACGACTAATATAAAAACAGGTTTTTACGACATTAGTCCAGGAGAAACAGACAAATGAAAGAACCACTGGGCAAATAACATGAACTACAGGTGCATCTCAACAAATTAGAATATCATCAAAACGTTACTGGTAATTTATTTCAGTAATTCGATTTTAAAAATAGAACACATTATATAGACTCATGACAAACAGATTGATCGATTTCAATTATTTCTGTTAATGTTGGTGATTATGGCTTACAGCTAATAAAAACCCAAGTGGAGAGGTGTGTGTTTGTAGAGAAGTGTGTGTGGTGTAATGTGTGAGAGGTGGAGAGGTGTATGTGAGGTGGAGAGGTGTGTGGGTGGTGAAGTGTGTGATGGGAGAGAGGTGTGTGTGTGTGTGTGTGTGTGTGTGTGTGTGTGTGTGTGTGTGTGTGTGTGTGTGTGTGTGTGTGTGTGTGTGTGTGTGTGTGTGTGTGTGTGTGTAAATTTGCTGCACTGCTGTGTGATTTTGCAGGTCTGCTCCCCAGTCTGAACTGTTGAATAAAACCTTTGCTAGAAAAGGGGTTAGAAAAACCTTACACAGGTCATGTAGGAGGGGCCTTTCACAGGTCACAGGGCATGTAGGAGGGGCCTTATACAGGTCACAGGTCATGTAGGAGGGGCCTTACATGGCTCATGTAGGAGGGGCCTTATACAGGTCACAGGCCGTGTAGGAGGGGCCTTACATGGCTCATGGGTCATGTAGGAGGGGCCTTATACAGGTCACAGGTCATGTAGCAGGGGCCGTATACAGGTCACAGGCCATGTAGGAGGGGCCTTAGATGGCTCATGGGTCATAGTTTGGATGGATGAGTGAACACTTTTGGCAAAATAGGGTAAAAAAGACTGAAAGATAAACAATATACTTGTAGATTCATAGTGATGTAACAGATGGAGTGTGTGCGTGAAGGGGTGTGGCAGGCAGACACACACACACACACACGAGTGGGGCATGGTGAACACACAGAGACACACACAACGAGGGGGGCATGGTGAACACACACACACACACACACACACACACAACGAGGGGGCATGGCGAATACACACACACACACACACATAACGAGAGGGGCATGGCAAACACACATACACACAAACACACAACGGGGGGGGGGGGGGGGGGGGCATGGCGAACACACACACACACACAACGAGAGGGCCATGGCGAACACACAGACACACACACACACACAACGAGGGGGGCATAGACACACAGACACACAGACACTCTCTCTCTCACACACACACACAATGAGGGGGTCATGGCAAACGCACACACACACACACACACACACAATAAGGTGCTTTGTCCTTTATCAAGAGGAAGATGAAGAGGAGTCATAGAGGAGGGGCTTAAATCAGTATAACATGTAAACCTTTTTACATTTACCACTGATCTACAATCAGATAAAAACAAATGTGTCACTTATCAACAGTTAAATAATGCTGACAGCAGATTTATTGTAAGAAGAAGGAGATATGAAACTTAAACTAGTGTGGTTTAGCTGAACCAGGTTTTTACAGTATGTGTTTTCACTTGTGTCAGCTGACACGGGGAGGTCAGTTTTACTTGAAGGATGAAGTATTTAAGTCTGATGAGACAGACAACAGAGAAAGAGACGGACCAGCAGGTGAACAGAGAAGACAAATCACAGCACAGTAGTCTGAGGTGAGACTGATATTCTGTTTCCTTTGATTTTGCTTTTCTTTTTTCCCAACCATTGACAGTATTTATGGATTGATCAGGCAATACTTAAAAATGTGCACAAATTTATGGTACCTATTGGTTATTGTTTGGTGATTGCTGTAAAATGTGGACAAAATACAGTATGGGTTGATCACTGCAAGTAATAAGAGTAATACTATGTGCCGTGAGTGCAAGGATGTAGGACAGGTGTCGGGTCTAGAGCAACACTGACTGGTTAAATGTCCTATTAACAGGTGTCGGTGTAGACCAACACTGACTGGTTAAATGTCCTACTAACAGGTGTCGGGTCTAAATGTCCTATTAACTGGTGTCAGGTCTAAATGTCCTATTAACTGGTGTCAGGTCTAAATGTCCTATTAACTGGTGTCAGGTCTAAATGTCCTATTAACAGGTGTCAGGTCTAAATGTCCTATTAACTGGTGTCGGGTCTAGAGCAACACTGACTGGTTAAATGTTCTATTAACAGGTGTTGGGTCTAAATGTCCTACCCTCCTATCGTGTTGTGGGTCAATTTGACCCTTTTCAAAGTTTGAAGATGTAGGAAAACTATTTAAAATAATGTTTTCAGTATGAAACTTATTCTGCTTGAGTTAATTAGTGTAATCAACATATTATATGAAAATAATTCATGTCAGTTATTTGCAACCACCCCCTGCATGTTTATATCACATAGATACTGTTCGGGTCAATTTGACCCTTTTTTAAATTTTTGACCCTTTTAAAATTTTTTTTATTTTTATTTTTTTTATTTGTGTGTGTGTGTGTTTGAGTGTGTGTTTGTGTGTGTGTGTGTATGAGAGTGTGTATGAGAGTGTGTGTGTGTGTATGTGTATATGAGAGTGTGTGTGTGTGTTTGTGTGTAACCAGGTTCTGTCGACCACGCGAGACAATGAAGAGTCAGGTGTCAAAAGGTTTACAATTTATTCAAAACCAGGCTCTTAGGAGAAGGAAGGAGGAGTCAGAGGTTGCCACCCACCACTGGGACCTTAAATAAATCCAAGAAAACACACCAGATCAATCGAGATAAAGTTCCAAGTGCAATAATATTCCAGGCTCACAAATGGCACCACTACAAACACCGCACACAAAATTCATACATGGCACTCCATATTAGTAGCTACTCACACATCAAATGTCCCACCAAGGCCCAGTGGTAGGCGTACACACAATGGCTACAGCCTGCAGTCCCCAATACTGGTCAAGTTAACATTAAAATAATTAAAAATACGCCATTACTTTATTGATCTTAATCTAGAGCTAATTTAAAAAAAGGAAGGCCACCACAAACCACCGAGAAGCAAGCACTACAACTACGGGACCTCGGGCTGAGCCACTTGGGGAAGGCCGAAGGTGTGCAGAGTTCCAGCACAGGTCGGCCGCCCTGGCGTGGACAATCAAACAGAGCTAACACAAGTAAACAAATAAACACACACAAACTAAACTAATAAAGGAGACCAGAGCTTAAGCCTGTTCTGGCCTGATGCTGGCACTCAAAGGCAGCACCAATCACAAACATACATAAATTACTAAAATTAACAAAACAACCAACTGCACACCATCCACCTTACCCACTGCTGACACGAAGGAGACCAAAAAAAAACTCCTGGGGCCCTCCACAGGCCCAGCTTTTAAAGGGTCCTCTTCCTCTCCCCATGAACCCAGCATTTCACCGCAGCAAATCCCACAGCTCCCCCTTTGTCCTGGCCCCATTATTGCACCCTGACTCCCAACCAGTCCATTCGGTTACATGTGTTTGTGTGTGTGTTTGTGTGTGTGTGTGTTTGTGTGTGTGTGTGTGTGTTTGTGTGTGTTTGTGTGTGTGTGTTTGAGTGTGTGTTTGAGTGTCTGTTTGAGTGTGTGTTTGAGTGTGTGTTTGAGTGTGTGTTTGAGTGTGTGTTTGAGTGTGTTTGTGTGTGTGTGTGTGTGTTTGTGTGTGTGTGTGTATGAGAGTGTGTGTTTGTGTGTGTGTTTGTGTGTATGTATATGTGTGTGTGTGTGTGTGTGTGTGTGTGTATGTGTGTGTATGTGTGTATGAGAGTGTGTGTGTGTTTGTGTGTGTGTGTGTTTGTGTGTATGTGTGTTTGTGTGTATGTGTGTTTGTGTGCGTGTGTGTGTCTGTGTGTGTGTGTCTGTGTGTGTATGAGAGTGTGTGTGTGTGTATGTGTGTCTGTGTGTGTGTGTGTGTGTGTGTGTGTATGTGTGTGTGTGTATGTGTGTGTGAGTGTGTGTGTATAAGTGTATGAGAGTGTTGTGTGTGTTTGGTATCAGTTTGAACATGGAAATTTTCACATTTTTATAAAAAACGATCCTAATTGAACCATTACCTGTTACAAGTAAGAAACACCATTGCACTAAATATTGATAGAATAATTATTAATGTAGTTAGTAATTAAATATTCATACTGTTTGTTAGGATTTTTTTGGTTTCAGACATCTTTTGAACAATTAAACATGCACCAGGGTTAAAGTGACCCTAAACAGTACGGCTGTTTGACAAGGATGCACATAATAGGAGGGTAACTGGTGTCAGGTCTAAATGTCCTATTAACAGGTGTCAAGTCTAAATGTCCTATTAACTGGTGTCAAGTCTAAATGTCCTATTAACTGGTGTCGACTCATATTCTGTTTCCTTTGATTTTGCTTTTCTTTCTTCCCAACCATTGACAGTATTTATGGATTGATCAGGCAATACTTAGAAATGTGCACAAATTTATGGTACCTACTGGTTATTGTTTGGTGATTGCTGTAAAATGTGGACAAAATACAGTATGGGTTGATCACTGCAAGTAATAAGAGTAATACTATGTGCCGTGAGTGCAAGGATGTAGGACAGGTGTCGGTGTAGACCAACACTGACTGGTTAAATGTCCTATTAACAGGTGTCGGGTCTAAATGTCCTATTAACTGGTGTCGAGTCTAAATGTCCTATTAACTGGTGTCGGGTCTAGAGCAACACTGACTGGTTAAATGTCCTATTAACAGGTGTTGCGTCTAAATGTCCTATTAACTGGTGTTAAAAACGAATTAAAACTTTTGTAGCTTTTCTCGTTAGTTTTCAAGTATTATATATAAAACGGGGTGACATCAGACAACAAAGATGGTGCAGGGAATACACAACACTGACATGCAAGATCTGTGGGCTTATAAGGAGTGTGATTAGAGACGGGTGTAAACAATAATCGGTAGGCAGGGGATTGTGATCTAGGGAGTGAACAGGAGGTGGAGTGTTGTGAAGTGGGCAGCTCCCCTATGGAGCTGGACCAGCCTGCCGTGACACTATCAATAAAAAATACTATAAAATACACACACTTCACAACCTAGGTAGCTAGACTGCCATCGTTGGCTCAACGGCTCTGCAGGGAATAAAAAAAAGACCCCTTTAGGCATCAGATTCAATGCTGATTGGCTAAATTTATTTTGCTATGTGTCTGCAATGGTCAGCAATTGACTGCACTGCTGCCCTGACTCTGATTTATTTATAATATACATTATTGTGAAGAATCATGCCTACATTAAGTTATTATTGATTGTTTTTAAAATGTTGATTTTAAAATGATGAGTGAAATGTGAAATATTGTCAAATTCTGAGGTTCTGAAAAATAGTGCAGCTAGTTTATCTACATCTGCACTCGATCACTGAGTTCTTGTTCAGTTTACATGATTAAAGAGTTAATCAACTTTTAATGCAACAGTTTATCTTTGCGATTCTGCAGGCTTTGAGATGGAGAGGAAGGTTCTACTCTGTTTCTGTCTCTGTCTGGGCTTGACCTGCATCACTGCTGCCACATTCAGCAAAGCCATTGGGAAGCAGGTTAATACCACTCATGACCTGGAAACTTCTTCTTCGAGTGAAGACACTGAGGAGCTGAAAATCTTTAAGAAGCTGAAAACCATTAATGATCTGAAAAAGAAAACTACATTTGGTCAGAAATTCCCACGACATGGCCTCCAGACACTTTACTGGTTTGCCAACAGTGTTGAAATTGATCAAAACAACATTACATGGCCTCGTAATTTCAATCCATCTCGGGGAGATTATGGCTTTCATCGGTATAGGAATACAATATCTCACTGGATAACTCGCATTCCTCACATATCTAAAATGAGCAGTGCGTACTACTCTCTGGGGAGTCTCAGTGTGCGTAATGCAAACCAGTTGCCTGGGTATGTAACCCAGGACTACTACAATGCAGAAGGTCAAATGAGAAACATGGATAGAGTTGTAATTAGAATGTCAGACGAACAAGACACAATAGAAGAAGTTTACATTACGCAGCATTATGAGGACAGAAGCAGAGGGAGTGGCTATGATCCAGACCACACCTACAGAGTCCTTCCATCACTCCTTAGAGAGATTCAGGGTATTATTACAGATGATACATGCATAGATTGTAATAACCTATCAGGTTATGATTTATGTAAAATCTTAGATTACGAACAAAACATTTCAGATTTACAGAGAGCATATCCAGATATCCCAGGCTTAGTCAGGTTTATGATTCGTGCAGGTTATAACCCCGACAGGGTCCTCAGATTTTCAGAGACTCTTTCCTGCATCATTCCAAAACGAAGACCATGTTCACCGGACGCTTCCCCCCAATGTCAGGAACACAATAACATCAAACTCCAGGTGAAATCGACATCGAAGGGGTATGCAAGGATCACTTGGAGTGGGATACCAGAGAACGTCCTGAAAATGAAAATGAACATAGGCCTTTATCAAGAGGAAACTGAACTAGAGGTTTTCCCTCTTCATAGAAGATCTTATGGAACTATTGACACTAGTTCACCTCTAAATCCAGGTCTGCAGATAAACCTAAGATTTCTTAGGAGTGCTGACAGCTTCTTCTATGAAACAAATTACTATACACGTGTCTGGAGTGGCCCAGATTTTGATGAAGCCAACGGAGTTCTACCAACTACTATTACAGGTTATGATGCCAGTCTGCAGCTCTATACTAAAGGAGGCTATGCTTGTGCTCGACTCTACATCAGGAAGTCCTTCACTGATTGGACAAATGTCTTTAAGAGCTCTTGGGTCGGACTCTACACAAGTACACTGGATAATAATCACAAGTATAAAAAATACACATGGATTGGGAATTTTGAGAAGAAATCAAATCCAGATTACACTTATGACATCTATGAGTATGAATACAGTCTGCCTATTGGTCCAGGAGTCCAAGTTCGATTCTTGCTGAACGAAGCCTATGAAAGTGAGAAAGCCCGCACTGAACCCTGGGATGGTGTAGAGAGTCCTCAGTCAAACAGTGATGAGTTACAGAGAATATCATATTGGTGATTGGTTTAGATTTTCTGCAAGTGCAATATTAATACTTAACTTGATTGCAAGACAAAGATTACTATGTACTTTCCCAAGTGTATGTCTAATAATCTCTGACAACTACAAGAAGGTCCTAATTAAGTAGTTTAAATGTACATGAGGGTAAAATATCAGCATATAGGAAGATCTGAAAATTTTGTGTAAATATGGTTTCCAGTTTTGCATTGCAGTCAGGATAAGCCAGAATAATTAGAGCTAATGGAAAATAACATCAAACAGTCAAACACCTGATAATGTGCCACTGATGTTCAATTATAAAAGAACAAACATTCAATCAAATCCTAATTCCTATATCTGGTTTCCCATATTAATACACTCACAAAGTTAACAGATTCATATGTAGTTCTCATTTATGGCTTGCTTGACTGCATTAACAAACTACATGACTAATATGTCTTGAAATTGAAATGATGATTTAAGTTGTTAATTTTGTTGCATGGGACCGTAAAGCACATTAACAGAGTGACGAGATGTATATGGTCCCTTGTGTTGGTGGAACAAGTTTGTAGCTCACAGCACCAGACCCGTCTGCCCGTCTGAGGATCTAGAGGAACTAGAGGAACTAGAGGGTGGTGACATCAGTATGTGGTTATAAAGGAATATCTGTAATTTGTGTGGGGTGGAGAAGTGTGTGGGGTGTAGAAGTGTGTGAGGTGGAGATGTGTGTGGGGTGTAGAAGTGTGTGAGGTGGAGAAGTGTGTGGGGTGGAGAAGTGTGTGAGGTGGAGATGTGTGTGGGGTGGAGATGTGTGTGAGGTGGAGAAGTGTGTGAGGTGAAGAAGTGTGTGAGGTGGAGATGTGTGTGGGGTGTAGAAGTGTGTGGGGTGGAGAAGTGTGTGAGGTAGAGAAGTGTGTGAGGTGTAGAAGTGTGTGAGGTGGAGATGTGTGTGAGGTGGAGAAGTGTGTGAGGTGGAGATGTGTGTGGGGTGTAGAAGTGTGTGGGGTGGAGAAGTGTGTGAGGTAGAGAAGTGTGTGAGGTGTAGAAGTGTGTGAGGTGGAGAAGTGTGTGAGGTAGAGAAGTGTGTGAGGTGTAGAAGTGTGTGAGGTGGAGATGTGTGTGAGGTGGAGAAGTGTGTGAGGTGGAGAAGTGTGTGAGGTGGAGATGTGTGTGGGGTGTAGAAGTGTGTGAGGTGGAGAAGTGTGTGAGGTGAAGATGTGTGTGAGGTGGAGAAGTGTGTGAGGTGGAGAAGTGTGTGAGGTGGAGAAGTGTGTGAGGTGGAGATGTGTGTGAGGTGGAGAAGTGTGTGAGGTGGAGATGTGTGTGGGGTGGAGATGTGTGTGGGGTGGAGATGTGTGTGGGGTGTAGAAGTGTGTGAGGTGGAGATGTGTGTGGGGTGTAGAAGTGTGTGAGGTGGAGATGTGTGTGGGGTGTAGAAGTGTGTGAGGTGGAGATGTGTGTGAGGTGGAGAAGTGTGTGAGGTGGAGATGTGTGTGAGGTGGAGAAGTGTGTGTATGTGTTGAAGTTCTGCCTGCTGTGTGATTTCGCAGGTCAGGTCGTCAGTCAGTGTTGAATAAAACCTTTGATCACTCTAGCACAGTGTATGTCCTTCCTAAACTGGGAATTTAGATCCTAAACCCCAACCTACATCAGGGATCAGTGACTGTACTTTCATGGACACACAAACACTTATACTGTACACAACTCGATGCACATTTCATTCATACCTCAACATACACAACACAATCTACACATAAACAACCACCTACTCATAGAAGCACCTCATGTGCACACTAACACACACACACACACACACACTAACATGTACACACAACCGACCTACAACCTGTAGAAACGGACTCTGAGGCATTTAAGTAAACAAAACAATCTCTTACACAACTCTGTTGAACAGCGCGTGATGAATGAAGTGACATGTAGAACTAGGCTTGTCACGATACTAAGAATTACAACTTCGATACGATACTTAAAAAAATATTGAAATTCGATACCATTTTCGATACCAAATTCAGATACGGTGCTAATTTCCGTTTTAAAGCCTTTTTATTTTTTTATAAACAAACAAATGAATGTTGCTTTGTGTTTGAAAATGCTTGAAATTGTAACTTCATTTCACAACAAATATCTGTCTGACTGAACAGTTCTTTTGTGTTAACAAATATGAGCATCTTGTAATTACAGGATGAAACATGAGAGAACATGAAGACATTATGATTGGGCGTTTTGAAAATAAACAACCATTAAATAATGTGAGAAAAAAGCGAATAATTTCGAGTATATGTATAAATATTTAACTTATCCCAACAAACATACGACGTCAGAAAGACGTTCAAATCAAGTCTGTATCACGTCGGTCAGTCCAGACCCATTTTTGCATGTCTGGTGGACATTCAAAACTGGTTCAAAATCTGACAGTGTGACTAGGACCTTAACCTTTTAACTTAACATGAACGTCTATGACGAGTTTTCTATCTGAACGTCTGACTAGGACCTTTATTGGATGTCAGGACGTGCAAAAAATGCAACTGAACGGCAGTAATAGACGTTTAAAAAAGACGTCGCTAAAACTTTCATTCTGGCTTTTCAGTGGACGTCTTTTGAACGTCTGACAAAGTGTCTTTGCTCGTGCTGGGAAATATTGAAATGGACATTGAAAGTGACATACAAGTGTTTGAATTCCACAAGGTGTATGAACCCTGCAAACATGATTTTGTTCATCGCGCTGAAGCGCGGCGCACGCGACGTCGTGCACCTCTCGAATTTTGTAACTTCGGGCGCGTCGCGCCTCATCGCAATGAACAAAGTCATGTTTGCAGGGTTCAATTCAAGCGCTTGTACCAATATTTCCCAGCACGTTAAACTTAATTAAGTTAAATATTTATACATATACTCGAAATGATTCAAAATATTGCGCTTTTAATCACATTATTTAATGGTTGTTTATTTTCAAACGCCCAAGACGTTAGTCTTCACGTTCTCTCATGTTTCATCCTGGAATTACAAGAGGCTCGTATTTGTTAATGTAATACAAGAAAACTGTTCAGTCAGACAGATATTTGTTGTGAAACGAAGTAGTTACAATTTCAACATTTTCAAGTACTTTAGCCTAAATTGCAGCACTTTTCAAACATGAAACACACTGAAACACAAAGCAGCATTAAAATTCGTCAGGTAAGTGTTCATTCCCCTGTTTTGAGGGGTGTTTCTTTTATACTACCACATATAGTTTCGGACAACACTGCAAAGCGGAAAGTATAAAGCCTCCACCGCTCGCGGAGGTTCGCGTGAGGTGCGTGCGGGGTCGAGCGCTATGGTCACTCAACCAGGCTTTAGCGCCCTTTGTTGAAATGTTCCAAAAGCACCGCTTGCAAACGGGCTTGTTCATGTCCTTCGGTTTTCCATCTGTATCTGCTTCGAATCCAACAGCACTGCGTTTGCTTTAGCTGCCATATTAGCATTACAAACTGTCCTGTGCATTACGGCAGCTTGGGTGGGTCAAACGAAAGTGCATTTTATGTAAAAAGAATCGATACTTAAGGGAAACGAGTATTGTACCGTTTCAGAATGTTCAGTATCGATACGTATCGTTATATCGATTTTTTTGACAACACTATGTAGAACAACTTCAGTCCAGTTGGTGGAGCTAGACTTTTTTTCAAGGGGTGGCCAATGGGTGAGAAATGCTTTATCGGAAGGGTGCAAATACAAAAGATGAATGAAAGGAAACAAATATTTTCTCACACACACTCAAATAAAGATGGTTTATTTAACAAAGACGACCAAACAAGACATTAAACGGCACCACGGAACAGTAAACATATGAATAAAAACAAATTCTCAAAAAAATATAAATAAATAAAACTTCATATGACAGCCTACTAGGGTTGCCTCAAATGAAAATAAGGGACGCCCAAGACAGGCTGTGACCAACATGGCCCACGTTGCCAGACTCAATCACCTCACACACACTGACACTAACTACTCCATCACCTCACCCACACTGACACTAACTACTCAATCACCTCACCCACACTGACACTAACTACTCAATCACCTCACCCACACTGACACTAACTACTCAATCACCTCACCCACACTGACACTAACTACACCGTCACCTCACCCACACTGACACTAACTACACCATCACCTCACCCACACTGACACTAATTACTCCATCACCTCACCCACACTGACACTAACTACTCCACCACCTCACCCACACTGACACTAACTACACCATCACCTCACCCACACTGACACTAATTACTCCACCACCTCACCCACACTGACACTAACTACTCCATCAGCTCACCCACACTGACACTAACTACACCATCACCTCACCCACACTGACACTAACTACCAGAGGTGGGACCAAGTCAGTGTTTTGCAAGTCTCAAGTAAGTCCAAGTCTTTATCCTCAAGTCCCGAGTCAAGTCTCAAGCAAAGACAGTCAACTCAAGTCAAGTCTCGAGTCAAGACAAACAAACGTCAAGTCCCAAGTCTGAAACTTGGAATTTCAAGTCCTTTCGAGTCTTTTTTTTTTACAGGCACCAACGCTTCACGAATGCTACGTTGATGCGTTTCTTTACTCGTTTTGTTGGTGTCCGCCAGCCAAAAGATGACAGATCGTTTACATTTTATCTTCTCTTAATTACATAAATGTACTTAAACAAGAATGTTTCGTTACATCATTTTACACGAAAATAGCAAGCTTCATCGTAAGCAAGATGCTGTCATTACGAATGGTTATTCTAAACATTTGGATAAAATGTTTAAATATAGACTAATAAAAGGTTAGGGTTATTTTTTCACTGTTTTCTGTTATTGTGGGGTCACGGTGTAGGCTACTATTGTTACCTGGAGATTCAGTGGGGTCACATATTCTGATGGCTGCTGTCAGAATTGGTGACCCCAGTTAAAAAGGCTCACCTGTACATCCCATTCATGATTTCTTTGTTGGCTGCAATGGTGAGGGGATGGTAAATCTTGTTTAAGTACATTTATGTAATTAAGAGACGATAAATGTAAATATAAACATCTGTCATATTTTGACTCATGGACACCAACAAAACGAGTAAAGAAAGTGCATCAGCGTAGTTTACGTAGCATTCGTAAAGCGTTTGTGCCTCTGAACAGAAACTGTGAAATAGCGCCCCCTGTGGTCACAAAACTCGACGGTCACAGAATCTGGTGTAACGCTGGTCTGCGTCAGAAGGACGGAAATGAAATTACTGGGGCGCACTTTATAAATATTAATATGCATTTTAAAATTTAGATTTGGGGTAAAAAAATCAAGTCTTTGCAAGTAAACAGGTTCAAGTCCAATTCAAGTCCCAAGTTATTGGTGTAAAAGTCCAAGTCAAGTCTAAGTCTCTGAATATTTTTTCAAGTCAAGTCAAAAGTCTTAATATTAATGACTCGAGTCAGACTCGAGTCCAAGTCATGTGATCCGAGTCCCCACCTCTGCTAACTACACCATCAGTCACAGAGGTAAAGTCACAATACAGTCTGTGTATGAACAGTTGAATGTTTGTTCAGGTAACAGCTGTACTGCCTTCATTCTGACTGTTGGAAGCCCCAGCAGTGTTGTGGTTACACACAGTGTGCTACATTTATATTTATATATCAGCAGTGTTGTGGTTAGACACAGCGTGCTACATTTATATTTATATATCTGCAGTAGGGATGGGGAGATTCACCGATTCACATCGGTGATTCGGCACACACGTCTGCGATTCGCCTGCACCGGTAGATTCAACGTGCATCGGGTTTAATTTGTGGGTGAATTTACGGTGCATCGACTCTAGCCTTTTTGCATCGGCAAATACCATGATTAAATCGGATGTTTTGTTTTCCAGTATCTATTCCTTATTCTAACGTATTTTCAGAGGCAACATACTTTTTATTTTTATTGATTTCTTTTTTTTCCGAGGCAACATAAATGCACCATCGTGTCCTCAGGTACTGACGCAAACACGCAGACGTTCATCTTGTGTTTTAAACGTTTTGTATAAATATATAGATATATTCACTTGAATAAATTAATGCTCTGTCTGAATATACTGAATTATGCATTTTTTTATATTTTATTTATTGGTTTTGCTCCATTGAAAACAACCAGATGCATACATCCCTTAAATCAGGGATGTCAAAGTCAAATACACCGAGGGCCAAAAAACCAAATTTGCTACAAGCCGAGGGCCGGACTGGTTCTATGTTTATTAAAACATATTGAAATGATTGCACATAGCCTATTGAACCAAGACCTAACACAGTGTATATTATTTAATGCTTAAAAGAATAAAGCAATATTTTCGTATGGATCTGTCAGTAATTTCAAGTGAAAACATTTTTCAACAAGCAAACAGATAAAAACAAACTTCCTTCAAAGAAAACATGTCCTGTACATTAAATGAATAAAGTAATAAAGGTTTGAAAAGTGCTGGAATTTAGGCTAAAGTACTTGAAAATGCTTGAAATTGTAACTACTTCGTTTCACAACAAATATCTGCCTGACTGAACAGTTCTCTTGTATTGTAATTCCAGGACGAAACATGAGAGAACGTGAAGAAGTTAAGATCAGCGTTTTGAAAATAAACGATTAAGTAATGTGAATAAAAAGCCAATTATTTCGAATAATTTCGAATGTATAAATATTTAACATAATTAAGTTTAACGTGCTGGGAAATATAGAAATGGACCTTGAAAGTGATGTACAAGTGCTTTAATTCCACCTTGTAAAGGTGTATGAACCCGGCAAACATGACTTTGTTCATTGCGCTGAGGCGCGGCACGAGCGAAGTTACAAAATTCGAGAGATGCACGACCTCGCGAATCGACAGCGCGCGAGGCCCTCACGCACGGGCGGAGCCACTGCGATTACGTCATTTTTACTGTGCGGACCCTCGCCGCTTGTGCGCGCTGCAGTGACTTTGCGGGCTACCTTAGCATTGTGGGGAATGTAGTTTTTGTGCATGCAAAACACCAGCGGGCGGCTGTGGCCTGCGGGCCGGTTCTAATAGTAATAATTGAATATCATCCAGGGGGCCATAGATAATCAATTCGCGGGTCGAATCTGGCCCGCGGGCCTTAACTTTGACACATGTGCCTTAAATTGTTAGAGAGTAAAGTAGAATTGTGCTATTGAGTTAAGAAAACTGATGGGTTAGGCCAATACATCCTCAAACCTCAACTAACTGTATCAAATGATCACTTATCAATCCGAATCCTCATATAATAAGTCATATCGTTATCAAATCATTTTAAATCGCATCATATCGTGAACAGGAGTGATTTGTATCGCATCGTATCGACAAGGGGTTTCAGAGCATCGCAGTTATATTTTTTCGGTGACAGTGTATCGAGATGTGTCTCGAATCTACCTTAGTGGTGAAGATATACATCCTTAATCTGCAGTTTTGTGGTTTGACACAGCGTGCTACATTTATATTTATATATCAGCAGTGTTGTGGTTACACACAGCGTGCTAAATTTATATTTATATATCTGCAGTGTTGTTGTTAGACACAGCGTGCTACATTTATATTTATATATCTGCAGTGTTGTGGTCACACACAGCGTACTACATTTATTTATATTTATATTGTGTACAGCAGCTTACAGAGTGAAATGATAATAATGATAAATGTGTTTGACCTCTTGCTGTATCTTTTTGGCCTTTTCTGCTTCTGTCTCTTCCGTCATTGTTCAGCTGTGCAAGCTGTTGTGTAATTTCTTGTGTAACTGGCTCACTAACTTTCAACAGTGCGTGTGTGTAGTCATGTGAAGGACTCTGTATATGTGCACATGACTACACATGTGCACGACTACACGTGCACACTGCAGAGCTTTCGCATGTGGGCAGGTCCTAAGGGAGGTAGGTGGACAGGCAGGTAAGCCGTCCAATCATTTTGCTTAGTCTGAATAAATTGACCGGACAGGGCTTTTATTTATTTATGAAAGGTTTTAATGGTCCTGCCAGGACTGCTTTTCCTTTTTAATATATTAGAGAATTTGATGTATTGACTGTATCAGAATGTAGTTGTGACGGGCGGGGGTGAGCAACAAAAAGGAAGCGATCACGCCAAGTCTCAGGGAAAAAGGATGGTTTAATAGAAAGTGTGCAAACCTAAAACCCGTGCACTATCTCCAAATTAAGGATATAATGACCAGCGGTCAACTGGTACAAAGACAAGACATATATAGGCAAACAAACGACCCTCAGGTGAGACAGATCACGGGCTCCGCCCACCTGAGGGATGCACATGACGTCACCAGACAACAACAACAACAGCCGCTGTGGACGGAGGCGGCCGGTAGGGGGCATAACGAACACGCACACTGGTCCACACGTCCGTCACCCGTACACACTTATCACACACACACACACGAGAGTTTTCCCAGGCAGACACCCTGGTCCTCACCGGCCACACACAAACAAACGCACGGCTGAACTCTCAACACACAACGGACACGAAGGGCTTTCCCAGGGCAGACTGCCCTGGTCCTCGCCGTGCTACACACATACACACACAAAACACAAAAGCACGGCGGAGCTCTTCAAACAAAACACTACGTAGACAAACACTTACCACGAGACATGACCACGAACGAAGGAGAAAGAAAAAGAGACTCGGCGGCTTCCGAAGGGTGGCTGGTCATTCTGTGACGGGCGGTGTGAGCAACTGAAAGGAAGCGATCACGCCAAGTCTCAGGGAAAAAGGATGGTTTAATAGAAAGTGTGCAAACCTAAAACCCGTGCACTATCTCCAAATTAAGGATATAATGACCAGCGGTCAACTGGTACAAAGACAAGACATATATAGGCAAACAAACGACCCTCAGGTGAGACGGATCACGGACTCCGCCCACCTGAGGGATGCACATGACGTCACCAGACAACAACAACAACAGCCGCTGTGGACGGAGGCGGCCGGTAGGGGGCCGCCTCACCGTGACAGTAGTATTTAAAACAGAAGAGTATTTAAAAGAATAAAAATTATTTCTCAATAAATTAATAAAAACACTAAACTTTTTCCAAACAGGTTAGCAGCTGACAGAGGTAGGACAGGGGTAGGATGAATAAGACAGGGGTAGGACAGCTAGGACAGGGGTAAGACAGAGTTAGGACAGTTAGCTGAACTAACACACTATACCAGGGGTCAGCAACCTACATGTGCCAACGTTGGCACGCCGAGGCATAATCACTGGCACGCGACACGCTGGAACAGTATCAGCAAATAAATAAATAAATAATAATAATAATAAATCTCAGAGAGAGAGCACGATCCTCCAATCAAAATCGCTCCTCAACGCTCTGCACTCAACTCCCGCCACAGACCCTTGTTTAAATTTAGCCTAATCAAAATCAGTTAGCCTACCTGACAGCGTTAGAAGAGATGACAGAGCCTCCTGTTAAAAAAACGGAAGACTATGGTTTGTTGTATGTCAAAGATCGTGCTGTGTGTACACTGTGCTATGACAAGGCTGCTTCCTGCCGACGCTGCTTCCTGCCGACGCTGTTGCGGAGCGAATTTTGATTGTTTCTCTAAAGTGTGATAATCTGTTTACGTACTAATCTTTACTTTTTGCCTCCCTAGACAACTATTACAGGTAGTGCTTCCACTATCAAGACAGTTGACTACTCTCTTCGACTGGAAACATCTTCGACATTTCGACATCTTAACCGAAGCTAAGTATTTCATCATGTCTGAGTTGCTTGTTGCTTGTGTTGAGTGTGGCATGTATAGCTACTCTTCTTCCGTCAGTAGTGATAATAATAATTTTATTTGTGTGAAGTGTAGGTTAGTTATTAGTATGACGGAGAAGATTTCGCTTTTAGAGGAGCGCATCCGGGCTTTAGAAAGTCCTAGAGAGTTTGTAGCAGCTAGCGCAGCGGCTAGCGCAGCTAGCGTAGCGGCTAGCGCAGCTAGTGTAGCGGCTAGTGCAGCTAGCGCAGCAGGCCCGGGTTGCACAGCTGTAGCTAGCGAGCCCTCAGCTCCGGCATTAGAGCCCTCGCAGCGGGGCGAATGGGTGACGTCTCGGCGGCATAACCGTCGAGGGCTGAGCACCGTCCTTCTCAGGTTCCCGTGTCAAACAGGTTTGCCCCACTCAGTAATACACCGACTGAGCGACCTGTTAAAAGAGCTCTGGTGATAGGAGATTCACAGCTCAGACACGTGAACGTAGCGACTGGTTTAGAGACACCAGCAGCCATAGTAAAGTGTATCCCGGGGGCTAGAGCACCTGACATCAGGGCTAATCTTAAGGTGCTGGCTAAACGTAAATATTCTAAGATAGTTATACACGTCGGCACCAATGATGTGGGATTGAGACAGTCTGAGATCACCAAGGATAATGTTAAAGAGGTGTGCGAGTTAGCGGGGACGATGTCAGATGCCGTAATATGCTCTGGTCCCATTCCAGTTCGGCATGGCGCTGAAACCTACAGCAGGTTATGGGCGTTGCACCGCTGGATGTCTAAATAATGGTGCTCAGATAACAAAGTGGGTTATATAGGTAATTGGACACGTTTTGAGGGCAGGCCTGGCCTTTTGAAGCGAGACGGCATTCACCCCTCTTGGGAGGGTGCTGCTCTCATTTCTCGTAGCATATCTGCTAGGCTTAATAGTGGTAGTGTAGGTGTAGTTAATGGGAATGGGACTTCCTGTCTCATGTAGTGCTATCAGCCGATAAGGTGATTATAGTGGGTGATTTTAATATCCATTTTGAAAATCTGTGTGAGTCTTTTAGCATTCATTTTCAAGCAATTCTTGATTCAATGGGTATCACTCAGAATGTGGTGGGTCCTACGCATAACTGTAGTCATACTTTAGACTTGGTCTTGTCATTTGGTATTGACATATCCAGTTTAGCAATTCTTCCTCAGAGTGAGGCTGTTTCTGACCACAGCCTCATAACGTACGAGTTGTGTTTAACTGACTGTGTTCATCGGCCACCCCGCTATTAAATTAAACGAGCTATAACACCCAGCACCATAGCCGCGCTCACTGATATTTTACCGGGTCTGACAAACACTGATCCACTTGTAGCTCCGGAAGGACTAGAACGTTTCACCGAGCACGTCGAGACTTCCCTTCGTACAGCTTTAGACAAAGTTGCACCACTACGATATAAGAGAGCCACGGAGAGAAGAATAGCGCCATGGTACAATGAGCACACGCGTAGCCTCAAACGAGCTGCGCGGATCCTGGAACGTAAATGGCGAAATATGAAGTTAGAAGTGTATAGACTATCATGGAAAAGCAGCCTTATTGAATATAAGCATGCCCTCCATACGGCAAAGTCCTTATACTTATCGGCCTTAATAGAAAAACATAAAAACAATTCAGGACTCCTTTTTAAAACTGTTTCCAGCCTTACGAGGAGTCATGAACAAAACAATTCTCTTATTCCACTAGAGTGTAGCAGTAACAATTTTATGAAATTTTTTAATGATAAGATTGATAAAATTAGGGAAAACATTAGTAGTGCTATCTCAGAGCCTGTCAACATGCCAATGCACCTTGACAGCTGTCTGGTCAGCTCTGATGCCCTGTTAGAGTCCTTCTCCCCAATTGGTCGTGAGGAGCTTATTTCACTGGTGAAATCTGCTAAACCCTCCACATGCATACTAGATGCTGTACCAACACATCTACTTAAAGAATTACTGCACAGCAATGTAGAACCGTTGCTTACTATAATAAATTATTCTCTGAGCCTGGGCTACGTTCCCAGTTCATTTAAACTTGCAGTCATCAAGCCGCTAATTAAAAAACCTGGTCTTAACCCCCAAGAACTGTCCAACTATAGGCCAATTTCTAATCTATCATTCATATCCAAAATTTTAGAGAAAGTAGTTTCTTCACAACTCTCTTCCTTCTTACAGACAGAACATGTCTTAGAGTTATTTCAGTCTGGATTTAGAGCTCATCACAGCACTGAAACAGCACTAACTAAAGTACTGAATGATCTCTTAATATCCTCTGATAAAGGACACATTTCGTTTCTCATACTGCTAGACCTCAGTGCTGCTTTTGACACCATTGATCATAATATTCTACTTAATAGACTGGAGACACTCATTGGCATAAGAGGTCAAGCACTCTCCTGGTTCAGGTCCTACCTGACAGATCGTTACCAATTTGTGCTAGTAAATAACGAATGCTCTGAGCATTCTAAAGTAAAGTATGGTGTCCCACAAGGATCTGTACTGGGCCCCATATTATTCTCATTATATATGCTACCACTGGGCACTATCATTCGTAGGCATGGTATTAGCTTCCATTGCTACGCAGATGATACTCAGTTGTATATATCTTCTAATCCAGATGATACCACCACAACTCTCAAGATTGAGAACTGCGTCCAGGATATTAAAAACTGGATGGCGTCTAATTTTCTTAAACTAAATTCTGATAAGACTGAGGTACTGATTCTTGGGCCTAAAGCTGTTAGAAGCAATTGTGCTGATATTCCCCTTACCCTAGATGGTTTTTCAGTAACACCAAAATCTACTGCAAAAAGTTTAGGTGTCACTATTGATTCTGATCTTTCATTTGACACACATGTATGCAATGTCACTAAGGCTGCCTTTTTCCATTTATGTAATATTGCCAAGCTGAGACACTTACTTTCATTAGCTGATGCAGAGAAGCTAGTTCATGCTTTTGTCTCGTCAAGATTGGACTACTGTAATAGTCTTCTAATTGGATGCTCTAAACAGTCCATAAAGAAGCTACAACTTGTACAAAATGCCGCAGCTAGAGTCCTAACCAAGGCTAGGAAATTCGATCATATTAGTCCCACTCTCGCCGCACTACACTGGCTGCCGATTAAATATCGCATTGAATTTAAAGTTCTCCTGTTAACCTATAAGGCGTTAAATGGTCTTGCCCCACAATATCTGAGTGAACTCATTGATTACTACAACCCATCTCGCCCTTTGCGCTCCCAAAATGCTGGATTTCTCCTAGTTCCAAAAATTAGTAAAACTACAGCCGGAGGCAGAGCTTTCTCCTTTAAAGCCCCTCAATTATGGAATAGCCTTCCAGCTCCAATCCGAGATTCTGACACAGTTCCAATCTTTAAATCTAGACTTAAGACTCGCCTGTTTAGTCAAGCCTTCAGCTAATATTCCCCTTGTAAGGTGTAGGGGCTTGGGGGCCCCCAGACGTTGAGATTTCAGGTGATCTGAGATGTTGATGCTGTCATCCAGCTGTGTCTTGGCATCACTCTATTTGTGACTATGACTTGACTGGAAAGCAATGTCTCAGTGAGCCCTCATGACTGTGGTCACCTCTGAACCCCTCCCTTTAGTTATGCTGCTATAGATTAGTCTGCCGGAGCCACATGCTGATCACTGGCACGTGAGCTACGTACATTTAAATCAATGGTGGTTTAAATTCAGATCCACTCAGTCTGTATTATCTATCTTCTTGCATGGCTCTACCCAAGACGATTGGATACAGGCACCTGCAGGCACCTGGGGGATGGTCTGGCTGCCGGTGGATGTGCTGATGCCGGGGTTCACCTGGGGAGTAACACTGCAGTCGGAGCCTACAATACCAGCATCACTGCTCCGACACGGAATGAAAGCCTGGCATTCATCAACAGACATTTACAGTGACAATATCAAAACCCAGAACTTTCAATTCTACCTTTTACCTAGTCTGATTGTGTGAATTGTGTGTGACTTGTGTATTTGTGTGTTAACGGGCCGCCCAATGGAGGATGGGTTCCCTTTTGAGTCTTGGTTCTCCCGAGGTTTCTTCCTATTTCCCACCATCATAGGGAGTTTTTCCTCGCCACTGTCGCCTTTGGCTTGCTCATTAGGGTTCTGGACCCATAGTATTGTTAACCTTGTAAACCCTGTAAAGCTGCTTTGCGACAACTTGAGTTGTTAAAAGCGCTATACAAATAAACTTTGATTGATTGATTGACAACATTGCGTGCCGAACTTCCAGCATTAAGAAGCATTTCCAGACAAAACACGACAAGACGTATAAAGACCCCGCCGAAAAAGCCGAAGCCGTGGACATGTCCGTATTTCACGTTTTTTTTTAAAGTGAGGAAATGTCCTAGTTTTTAAACTACCTTCATTGGACCATTAAAATTTAAATTTACTGGCACTACGGCCGCACGGTGCTGCATGTGACGTAATCCCCGCGTCAAGGCTGGATTATTTATTATCAATATGGATTATACTTTGGCAAGTGACTGTAGCGCGTGACTCCTCCCACCTCGTGCAAACCTGCGCGAACGGCGGAGGCGTTTATACTTGCCGCGTCATTTCTTTGCAGTGTTGTCCGAAACGATATGTGGTAGTATAAAGAAACACCCCTCAAAAACAGGGGAAGGAACATTTACCTGACAAATTAATGTTGCATTGTGTTCCAGGTTTGAAAAGTGCTGGAATTTAGGCTAAAGTGAGGGCAGCCCTGTTCAGAATGTAGACAGCGTGACTCAGTACGCAACTTGCAACAATTTCACTCTGGTCCAACTCTAAAACCTTCATCAGAAAGGACTATAGAATTGACTGTTTTACATTAGAAAGATCTGTGATGTAGCAGCAGTCAGGAGGTAAAACTATAGGGTAAATATTTACCCCCCCCCCCATCTTCAGGGAGTGGGTGTAGAGTTAGGTCATACAGGACAATAAACAAAAAGCAGCATTTAAAAGCAAACAGCACTGTCCATGGACTTAGTGAATGTTTCACCACACACAGATCAGGTAAGCACATGTTTACACTAATGTGTTAATCTCTAAAACTGACCAAAGTCATAATACTAAATCTGTCTTCATGTACTGTTTAGCCATACTAACTTTTGAAATACATGTCAAAATTATGCTGAAGACATATATTATTCATATTCTTGAGTGGACATGACATTACAGAATTCATCTGTTAATTAATTCAATTACACAATAAGTACTAATCGTTTTTTCTGCAGCTTTCCTTATGGAGTGGGGGACGCTTCTCTGTTGCCTGTCTGTGTCTGTGCTGTCAGCCAGTGCATTCGTCAACAAGACCATACATAACATTGAGGAGCTGAAAACCGTCGAGTTTGGCCACAACTATCCACGCCATGGTCTGCTGTTGCTGCACTGGCTGGCAGATCACGTCTCGATAACTTCGTCAGGAGGGATCCTGCTTCAGTTTGATCCCGCCAGGCTGGACTTTGGCTTCCGGCGCTATGCAAACGTCCGCAATAATGAAAAGATGCAGGTCTTTCCACAATGGAATGGGGGTCTGGATAGAGTGTATTACTCTGTGGGCAGCCTCTCCTCAGAATCGACCCGAACACAGCTGCCTCCATACGTGACGCAGGACTTCTACAACGCTCCCGAGGATCCCAACAGAGACTTGGACCGGATTGTAGTCCAGGTGCACAGGGACAGTCCACTGGTGGCAGAAAAAGTGTTCATCTCACAAGCAGAGAATAGAAGTGTCTGTGATCCAGACAAAACCTATGAGATCAGCCCTAAACTCCTGAGGCAGGTTCAAGCTCTGGAAAAACCACTGGATACCATTCACATTTTAGAACTGTACACACTTGGCAGTGTGAAATCCACTGGGATAAATCCAGACGACCCTAGACTTACTCTCAGCCAAGACAAACTCTTGGACCACATGACGAATGCTGACAAACGTCTCCAGACCATATTTGAGCAGCCAAGCGTGAGGTGGCTGCTGAGTGTAGCAGGATATGACATTGATCACAGGTATTCTGTCCATCAGAAGACCTGGTCCTGCTCAACAAATGAAACAGACCAAGACAATCCTCATACACTGTGCGAAGGTAAAAACACAGTAAAGATAGAAGTGAAATCTTCACCGAATGGTTATGCAAGATTAACATGGAGTGGCATTCCAAAAAACATTATAGACATGAAACCTACTCTTGTCCTCTTCACAAGTGACACATCTTTGAGCCTTCTGACCTTTGAAGACCTTAAAGGCAGAACATCGGGATCCGAAAACACTATTGCAGCGCTAAACCACGGACTCCACCCGCGTCTAATCTCCTACGGTCTATCCACAGAGTACGGTTTCTTTGGCATTCGCTACTCAGTAATATGGAGAGGACCACAGTTTGATGCAGCCAATAGGGTGGTTCCTACCAAAATCAGTGGCTACAGCGCCAGTCTCCAGCTTTACACCACAGACGGCTACGCCTGCGCTCGCCTGTACATTAGAAAGTCCTTCACAGGTTGGCGGGGTGAATTCCAGAACTCATGGGTCGGCTTCTACTCCAGTAAGCAAGATCGCGACGACAATTATAAGCACTTTCAATGGGTGTCCAGATTCGAGAGGGCTGGCGATGAAGACAACGCCAACATCGTCTACGAGTATCAGTCGTCTATGAGCATTGGTCCTGGGGTTCAAGCTCGCTTCGTGTTCTCCAGAGATAACGTTCCGTCTCACTATCTTCTCGGCTGGTTTCCTCCCACTGCACTAGCTTCAACCATTCCGTGGGAGGACGAATAGTTCAAAGTATCAAATGGAGTAAAATAAGCAAAAACATAAATTGTAATGAAACATAAATTGCAATGAAATTTACTGCATTTAGATACAGACCTCTTATTTTTCCTGTTCTTTAATGGATTTTATGATAACCAATAAATCAGAAAGCCTTAGAAAGCTGTGTATGTATGTATGTATGTGTGTATGTTCCAGGGGTGGAAAGTAACTAATTACATTTACTCACATTACTGTAATTGAGTACTTTTTATGAGTAATTTGTAATCCTGTTGCATTTTAGTTTGATTTGTGGCATCCTGTGGGCACTTAATTTTGTGTGCATTTAGGTTTTTGAATAATTTGTAATTTAAATTTCTTTATTCTTATCATAGTGTTGTCCGTTGGACAATAGGACTCAAAATAGTTTGCACTTTATGGTACAGGTTGTGACTGTCCTTGTGCTGTGAGGAAGTATGTTCCTGAGCCCAGCTGATCTTTTTGCAAGTGTGGATGTGCACTTAAATACACTTTGAAATTGATTAAAACAACTTGTGCTGAATTTGGTTCATGATTCATCCATGCATCAAATAACTTAAAGTAACTAAGTAACATTTACTCAAATTACATTTTAAATGAAGTAATTAAGTACTTTTACTCGAGTAAATTTTGAGATGGGTAATTTTACTTTTACTCTGAGTAGATTTTAGGCAAAGTAATGATACTTTTACTCAATTACAATTTTTCAGTACTCTTTCCACCTCTGGTGTGTTCTCACTGCATGGATGGGTTAAGCGGAGGACAAATTCTGATTGGGTGAAATTCACAATTGGCAAATTAGCATAAACGATCAAAATCAGGACACTTGAATCTTAATGGGCCAGACACATCCAATAGGGGTGAAGGGTGGATCCTTCTTAATGTTCTGTTACATTACGGGAAGAGAAGCCTGTTTACCTGCGTTCATCACTTCATGTTTGAACCGTATGACCATCTGTATGGGGTTGGTATTAAACATTAACTCCTGACAAACACACAAAGACAAACAGAAGAACCAGTTGCCAATAAACGGTGGAGTTTGGTCATTAATGCACACCACTCTTAATAAACCAGTCCAATAAAAACCCATACGATTCCTCCACTGATTCATATGACAATCGTGAAATTTCACACAGCAGATTCCAGTTCTGTAAGTACAACTGCAGCACCTGTAGCTGTTGTATACAATTATATTATCAATTGAATACAGCAAAACTTTATTTCCTCTAATGGACAGTTTATACAGATATACTGAACCGCCAGTGTATTAGTTAATCTGTTCTATAGCCTCAGTACATGGGACCAGCCATTATCCTGTCAGATTTACGCATTCAGATCCTCGCTAAATTATGGTATCTTGTCATGACCTCTATTCAAGTGATATCTGCATATTAAATCATATTTACAAGTGCATTTACTGTATCGATGTGCTATGTAGTACGATTATCCAGAAAACTTAGTCAGATCATAAAAAACACAATGTACAGTATACATAGGCTGACAACATATACAGGGTTCAGGACAGTACAGTTACTCTGCTGACTTCAAAGTACAGCAACAAATGTAATATTTAAGGGGTTAGACAACTGTAGAGGAGATGGCTGGTGATTCTTTAAAAGTGGTTAGCAATGGTGTAAATGTATTTTATGGATTGGTAAGAAAATGTTTTGGAGACACTATTAAAAGTAAACAGTATTTTTTTTTCCTTTTGTTGAAAAGACTTAAAACTAAATAACCGAAAAATGGAAAACACTACGAAACCGAGGGGCATGAAAAAACAGATGGAGATGTACTATTACACAAACACGTGCACAGCACAGCACATTGAACACAGCCTGGTGATCTAACAAACAACAGCCAATAAGGGAGTTTCGCCACTAGGGGGAGCCATTCTCCTGCAGGATCAGTAAGAATCACTCGGGGTCAGGGGGGAGGACCAGGTGAACAAATCAGTAATAGAGGGCTATCCAGCACTTGCTGTGCTGTTTACGAACCGCAAAACTAGATCGTCAGATCACACAAACCACTAAATTAGGTCATCAGATCACACACAATTCCAGATTAACCTCAGGTTACAGATTTTGTATTAGGTTTAGGTTGGTCAATAAATATCTACCGGGTAGTCTGTGTTACTTTTTGTGCATTATGTCCACTACATATTAAAGGAGATTATTCCTTTCTTCCTCCCCATGCATAGGAAATCATCAAAATGGGGCGATGTCCTCAGACGCTGTCCTTGAGCCTAGCATACCTCATCCTTCTCCTCTGCCAGGTTGGTTGGGTGTGGGGGTCCGACATGAAGAAGGAAACTACAATCCAATATGTCTCCACCCATGGGTTGAAGTGTGACGGAGCCTGTGAGAACCGTGGAGAGACCTACTTATGGTGCTACACCACCACGGGCTGGGACTACTGCTCCCAACTGAAGAACATTGATTCTGAAGGAAAGGCCTGTCGGAAAGACCACCCCTGTGGGAAGTATGGGAAGACCTACTATTGGTGCAACAGGGAGGATGGTGGGTGGGGCTACTGTGGACGAGTCAAGCCCAAGAAAATGCTACAACTAGGATCAACGTTGGATGAATACTTTTACGACGTCTCTCATCACAGTCCACCAAATTTTAATTTCTGAGATTTGCATGGAATTACTGCCCCACAAAACCAGTGGATGCAGTAAGACCCCAACTAGAGAGCAGACGAAAAGCTTTGCTTTTTATGTGAATAAATATATTGAGACAATTTCGCAAAACGTACTACATAGTCAATTATTAAACATTTTTACGAGCTGAAACATTGTAGCATTATATCCATCAGATTTGAATGAAGTCTTCATGCGGACCTTATACAGGAACTGGCATGTTTATTGTTAATTCTTAAGTGGTGAAATTCATATCCTGGGTTTCGGTTATTTTCTGGTCATCAGGAAAAGTAGAATATGTTTGTCCAGTGTTTATGATGAATAACAGCAGATTAATTACGTCTAGTGTAACTTGGGTTTTGAAATCATCTTTAGACGTAGATCATAACTACCAGGGTTCACTAACAGCAGTATAAATGTGTTCAATAGTGATGTCAAACTCGAAACGCGGAATCGATCTGAATCGATTCATTTGAATCACGGTGTTCCGAAACAAAGTCCGTGTCGAAACGGGAAAGTCACGTGACGTTACGTTACGTTACGCAGTTTCGGTACGTTTCGAATCTTTTCTCTAGGTTTTAATCCGCACTTAAGTTCAAGCAGCTGGCCTGAGATCAGAATGTTTACTGATTACTTGTGATCAGTTGTGATTACAACTGATTACTTGTAATGTTTAAAAAATAGAGGATTACACAAGCATTTCCCTACCTTGCAATGTAAAATGAATAATGCTAGCTATATCAATCCACTGACTAACAGTGTATCATAATGAAAAACATCTTAATGACATCATTAAAACAAACCTGTTCTCTGCAAAATTATATGTTTCCATGACTAATTTTTTATTTAGGGACACAATATGCTATGGGGTGTGGCTGTGTGGGGGCGTCTCCCCAGAGGATCTGGGTTGGCCTACCGTGACAGTTGTCCCCTAGTGAGATCATTCTGTCTGTAGGACATGGCCCTGACCTCTGCATAATATCTGATCTAGATGTAGATTACCAAATTGCTTCTGTTTGGAAACCCTTTTAAAAATTGCATAAGATTCGACGTAAGATTCAACCCCTGACTGGATCATCCAACTCCAATAACCTCTGATAAAAAGCAATTTTCCTACAGGTTTATCTGTTTCAAATAGTTTTTCAACTAGGCTCTGTCTGAAACATTCGGTTAGAGTTCCTGTATCTTCAAGCTCCGCCCCTCCCATTAACCCAGTCTGCTCAGTGACACTGTTGTCTATCTACTGGTCATCCTTCCTTGACCACTCTGATAGGTGCTTACCACTTACCACAATTCCAGTGGATAGATACCCTCAGAGGGTCAGAGCTGTGATGTCAGCACGGGGTGAACCTACACAACATGGAGCACCAGGGGTTATCACAAGAAGGTGAACGTGGGTCTCTATAAAGAAGAACCTTACAAACATCTGAAGCCATTTGCTTCTAAATCCTGGTCTTCAGATCTACCGTATACAAGTGAAGCAGTCCAGTATCGCATGATGTCCCGCACCAAACATTACACCAGTCTAGAAAGCCCTGTTAACGTACCCGAGGACTAATTATTTTGCCCTCATTAATCTCCTCATTAGGTAAATAGTTATATGGGTGCATTATATTCAAGAATGCTTATGGCAACTGGCTTTATCAGAGAATTTCAAAGTTCGTAGATTACCTTTCTAGCTGGCTGGCTCGTAATGTGGGGTGCTTGTGATGACAGGATGATTAAGGTTACCGTAATTATGTTTAATACTTATTATTACTTTGATGATGCAATACTTTGGAACACTGCAGCATTATTAGCTCATAAGTTAGTGTCACAATACAGCCCAGACCCCTCCCTTCAGGCATGTGAAGGTGTAGTCCATGTCTAAATATGTACTTCTTGTGGGTGTGTTCACATGTCTTGTTAGTCTAATGTGCCACACGTGGTGCTTGTTACGTGTTTAGTAGAGTGTTAGTCTTGTCCAGTGCTCATCTTTGTCCGAAGTGTGTCGTTGTCAGTAGTGCTACTTGTTGCTTGTGTTGCTTTGTGCTACTTTGGTAGCCGCTGTATAATAAACCTGTGTTTTGCATGAGACTACATCCTCAGACCCTCACCCGTTACAGCAAGGTGCTAGGAAGCAAAGGGTTCTTCGCAGCGTTAAGACACAAGGAGCTCTCAGGTTCTACAGATCCTCCAGAGATTTCAGATTTGCTGTTGCCGTTTGTCTTGTTGAGAAACTAAAAATGTTTCCATGTCATAGCCAAAAATATCTTGAGCTTTTTAGATTTACTAAGATGCTTCTGAATGTCAGTGAAATATAGGTACTATATATACTATAACAAACTTGTGTACAGTACATCCAGATCTGAGCACGAAGGTAGCCTTGTAAGTTGCAAGCTTATATTCAACAAATATCACAATCAGTAACCATTGTGCTAATCAGTAAAAGTCTGCATGGTCCAAATTCTCCATAGTAATATGCCTGTGTCCATAGTATCATCATCCTTGGTACAGTTTTCAATGACAAACTCACAACATCACCACAAACACGACAATGTCTGTATTTTTAAGAATAATTTATTGCCAGTAGTAAAGCAGTTAAGCTAGTGGCAGTATTAAAAAATAAAACTAAAACAAAAGCCATAAACAAGACCAGAGCATCACTCGCACAGGAGCGTGGCCATGGAAACGCCTCACATCTGCGCTTCCTCATGCCATATAAATAAACTGGGTCCCGTTTCCATGGTGAAAAATACAACGAGGTTCCAAAGTTGCAGTTTACGACGGAGAAACGGAAACAACGTAGAGGAACGTCACAATTATACGCAGACGCCTGACAGGAAGGAAACGTGGCGGCCGAGGGGTCACGTGTGCAGGTGGGCACACGTGTTGTTTTTTTTCGTACGACTCGTACATCTTGTACATTTTTTTCCCGCCTTTTTTTGTTTGAGAATGAAAACACAGTAAGGCTGCGAATGACACGCTGTTACAGTTTTGTGCATTTTTTTTCTTTTTTTTGGAAAATAAAAGTCATAAAATATCTACAAAACAAACCTATTAAACTTTTGAAATCAAAGCTGTACATTTTCCATTTACATTAAAGAGGGAGGAGGATTTGTCAAAAAAAACAAAAAAACAAAACAACACATGGATTTACCTATACAAATACAAACAGATAACGCTTTGAAATGTTGCTCTTTTCCATTTGGAAAATGAAGGTGTGAATTATACGTCAACATGACACTGTGTGTATAATGACAGGTACAGCAAATTCACACAATGTATATGCCCTCGGATTCAAAACTCGTAGTGGAATGAACTGCTCTGTCCAAATGTTCCATCAAACTCCTCAAGAGCCAGGGAGGAGGAGCTTTGCTTGTGTGTCAGAGTGTGTGTATCTGCGTATTGTATGTGATATCTCCCGTACAGCTTTTTTTTTGTGTGTGTGTGTGTGTGATATGCTCTGCTTGAGAACAAGAGTCTCCTGCATAAGGTTTAATTTTCAGGCACTTCTATTCGTTCCCTATCGGATCCAGTGTTCAGACTTCAGTATGCTGTTGTTGCTGCTGTGGTGGTGTGCTGGGTGGTGCGAGCAGCCGCTGGAACCGTGCCCCGCCCCCGCCCCCAGCCCCGCCCCCGCCCTCCGCCTCCTCCTCGTCCCCTCCACTCTCGTAGTCGCTCATGAGCGCCTCCGACTCCTCGTAGCACGCCGACATGTCCGAGCAGGATGCCGTGGACGTGCACAGCGACAACGTCGCGTCGTCCGCGACCGTCGGGACGTCGAACCTTCGGCCGCAGCCGCGCCGCCGGGGCCCGTCCGGCGAGCTGGTGGCGGAGGACGCCAGGGTGTTGGTGGGGTTGCTCTGGGACTCGGCGTCAGACGGGTAGTGGTGCTGAGGGAGGTAATGGTTGAGGGCGTAGAGCTGGGGAAGGGGCGGGCGCTGCCGCACCCCCCCGGGGCTAGAAGGGGCGTGGCCGAGGGCACGGAAGGTGTCGTAGCGATCGCTGGGTTCTGGCATGGGAGGGGGCGGGGGCATTTCGTCGTGGGTGGGGAAGTCGTCAGGCGGAGGAGGGAAATCGCTCTCGATGTCGTACCCGCCCGTGTAGTAGTCCGTGTCCAGCAGGGCGGGGTCATTGTACAGTGTGGGCGGGGTCTCCACCACCTCGTATTGAGGGAACTCCTGGATTCCAGGAAGCTGATCGCTTGGCATCCAATCAGACGTGTCCCAGTGATACCCTACAGGACCATACAAGAGATGTCAGTCATAACACAAAAACAATCTTTTTGTAAGGAATAGGTAACATGTTTTTGTATTAGACACAGTTACTGATATTTTGGTGTGGAATTCATTTTCAGCTCAAACTGAAAAATAAAAATATTTCTGTGTATTTGAACTGAAGCTGAACTCACACCCAACATTTTACAAAACGCCAACTTCACTGAAACATCGTTAGCGCTTCAAACAGCAGCATGCAACATTCACGTCACACCATTACAGTAACACCGCGGAGAATCACTGTTATAACAAAAACACACCATTACAGCAACACCACCAAGAATCACTGTGTTACAACAAAAACACACCATTACAGCAACAACACCGAGCATCACTGTGTTACAACAAAAACACACCAAGCAAAAACACATCACAGAGAAACATAGCAAACAGAATCTGATTAATCTATTAAAGATTCCCCATCAGCACCCATGAGTGAGTAGAAACAGTCCGGGCTTCATTTTCAACAAATCTGTTCTATAAAAGCACTCTGTATTATTATAGCTGTGTATAAACCTTATACAGGACATTCAGATAAATTCAGAGTTGTGATTCTGACACAGGTACAGCTACTGAGGGGTAAGAGGACTTGCTGTAGATATTTCAGGTGGGATGCATGACACCATTGTTTTTGAGAGCTGTGACAAAAAATGTTTTATATATTTTAAATCAGTAACAAAGTAAGTTTCACTATTGTTGGCACAACATCACAGGGGAATATTTATAAAGCAAACAATGCAAAGCACTGGGCTTCATTATTGTAACACTAATTATTTACATTAACAGGAATAATTGTTTACAGGAATATTATTTTAAGGATACAGATTATTTGCTTAAAATACCTACACACTACATGACCACTAGGGGGAGGTGTTTGTATTATTTGTCACAGCGCTGCTCGCATGCAGGAAGTAGTTAATACCATGAGAGGGTAGACAGGGCTTCAGGCAAACAGAGAAATGAGATTCACCTCTCGGGTTCTTGAGCTCGTGAGGCAGGGACGACTCTTTACATGAAAGCAACCAGCAGAGAAATGAGAGAGAAAATGTCAGATACCAAGACTGCACAGGGACAGTGAGAGTTAGACGGGAAGAGCTAGGGAGAGAGGGAGAGAGAAGGGGCGAGAAAGAGGGACGACAAGAACGCGCCCATGCCCAGTGTTTAAACAGACACGCCGTCTAGCGCGGGTCCGGAGTGACGGGCATGACTGGGGTGAAGGGGATCGTGGGGTCACGGGGCGGCTGCCGTGGTGACATCAGAGCCCTTAACCAGGGCACGAGCATGCTTTGATTTCTCCACTCAAATTAACCACGGGATTCAAATTAGAGCTGCCAATAGAGGACGTCTGCGGAATTTAAAAGGATGTGCAACTGACTATGACATCACCACTTCTGATGTGCTGCTGAATATGACATCACTACTTCTTATGTGCTGCTGACTATGACATCACCACTTCTGATGTGCTGCTGAATATGACATCACCATTTCTGATGTGACTCACTATGACATCACCATTTCCAATATGCCAATAGCAAAAATACTATATGTATTTTAGCACATTTTTACAGATTTTTATGGTTTTATGAGACGTGGCTGGCTAAAGACAAGGCATCCATGGGACGTTCACCCCCCCCAACATTTACAAACGGACCACCAACAAACAGATGAGGACAGGCAGCAGGTAGGCGTACAGGCGAACACGGTACCTTCTGTCTCCACCGAGCCAGCCCCCACACTGACCAGGTGGACGACTGTCACCATGGAGGCTATGGGGAAGGGAGCATGAGGTGGGGGTGAGAGAGAGGTGACGTTAGTGAGAGGAACACCTAATGAGGTCAAAGTGGAATAAAGGTGGAGGAGGGAGGGTCTGGAAGCCACTAGGGGGTGTGGTTTGCCACTAGGGGGTGTGGTTTGTACACTGCGCTGATGTTATGGAGTGAGCATCAGAGACATAGCAAAAAGGACGTCCGTCTCCCAAATACAGTCTGGTGTCATCATGAATGTTCAGAGCAGCGTAGAGAACCTTGTGATGATGACAACTGTGCTGCAAGGGCTTCTGGGAAAAGCAGTCCCCCCAAGCGTGGCCCTTAGGAGTCTCCTGTGTTACTGTTGCTATGGACACCTGTCTGTGGAAGTGGATGGACATGGATGGACTGATTTGGGGAGACACAGAGACAGAGCAGGGACTCCCGTCTTCCCCTGAAACACTCCTGAGATAACAGCACTGCGTAGCACAGCGCCCCCTGCCTTCCAGAGTGGGTCAGTGCTGCAGGCCTCTGGGGCCCAGGCCCTTGCTGGGTGTAACGCGGAGGTGGGTGGAGGTGTGGTGGGTGGATGTGTGGGCCAATTGTTTCGTGCTGATGGAGGGCAGGACGCACACACAAACACACATATATCGGCAACGACACCATGGAAACGCCCGGGACGCCTGCTGCTGGCGCCCCGTGGATGGAAGGAAAGATCGTGAGAGTTCTCAAGGATAAAAGAAAGATCAGGCCCAGGGTGGGGGAGGGGAAGCAGGGGTCTCCAGGCAAAAACAGAAAAAAGAGGGCATGGAAGGACAGGAGGCGTGGCCACACAGGACACCGGACAGGAGGCGTGGCCACCCAGTGCAAGAGCTGAGCCCAGTGCATGTCGGAAGTGATGACTGGCAGATGTTCAGGTTTGACCTTCAACACACTGACGTGCCAAACAGGGTCGTCTGGGGTCAGGGTCGAAATGGAAAAAAGGAGAAACTACAGAAGGTCAAAGGTGAACATAACTGATAGTGCAGATTGAGAGATCTCGGATGAGTTGGTGAACAGCCTGTTAGTAGCTTTAACAAGACACACACACACACACACACACACACACACACACACACAATCATGTGCACACACACACACACACACACACACACACACACACACACACACACACACACACACACAAAAACCAAATAGAAAGAAGTGAGTGAATAAGTGTTGCAATGAGATGCAGAGGCCATAAAGACATAAAAAATGTAAAAGATTATGTCAGTCATGTCCTCATTTCAAGCTTTTGGCCAGCAGGTGGCAACAGGGAGCACTGGTGGTGTCTTTCAAACAATGGGCAAAAGTAGAAGAAGGAGAAAAATGGCTGACAGAATTGGGCAAACGGGCACTTTTTTCTTTTTTTTATGCATTGAGAATCTCATTGGCCGATGCCTTCCTTCTCCAGGTGGCTGTGCAGACTTACGAGCAGGGCGGCGCTTAGCTAAAACCGTGCTCGGTGTCTCTGGTGCGATTTGATCCAAATGGGAGCTGGAGTCCCAGCGCCGCAGGCAAAAAGAGAGAAACAACATGTCCACAAACCCGCAATTACAGCCAGAGAGAGAGAGACAGAGAGAGAGAGAGAGACAGCATGAGAGAGAGAGACAGAGAGAGAGACAGCATGAGAGAGAGAGACAGAGAGAGAGAGACAGCATGAGAGAGAGAGACAGGGGATTAGTGTGAAAGCTCACCAACAATCTCATCACCGTCACACAAGGGCAGAAACAGGTAACAACTGGTTTTATACTGGTTTCAGCTACAAATAAATACTACAGATTAGGTGCAAAACCCTCATTTAATACACCTACCAACGTTTATATTTTAATGTATAAAGATGCCCTCGAATATGCAGATGTTGTCAGTCATTTGGGAATTTCAAAATTGTGTCTACCATCTGCATGACTTGCTAGAATTCTCAAAGAAGTCATGACGATTAAGGTAACAGGTTCTGGTAGCATAAGTGATCCAAGATTATGACACTCGAGCGTCTGGAATACACCGTGTAACTACTGCACATGCTTTCCGTGTGTCCGGAGCAGAAAAGAAGGACTCTGATTGGGCCGTGAGCTGACGCACTGGGGCACGTACCGTTGTCGTCGCAGGACTCGGACTGGAAAGAGCTGAGCGACTGCACCTCGGACATGCTCCCCCTGGTGGCGAAGGGTTGGCACGCGTTGTCATCTGCTGCCTTCTTGCCCAGGCATGGGTCCAGGTCTACGACTTTAGCTGCGAGAGAGAGAGAGATTCGTTAGTCACGTGTGACCTTCGAGGCTTCAAGGCTTAGTGAATGAAATATATTAGCATGCGCACATACGAACATCCCGAGTGCGTGAGACGCATTAGCACAGGCACACGTGAGTATTGAATTAAAGTGAGGTGTATTAGCATAGTCACAAGATTTATTAACACGTGAGCGTTAACTCCATGAGATGTATGAACACATGTACACATGAGTGTTGACTCAGTGAGATGTATTAGCACAGGCCCACGTGAGTGCTGACTGAGTGACATGTATTAACACAAGCACAGATGGGTATCACAGCAAAAATATCAGAACATTCAAGCAATCTGATATTCAGCTGTGTTAAAAAAAGGAAAAACGGGATTTCTGTAATTATGAGTGAAAACTCCATAATTATATTAAGCACTACCCTTGGTTCTTTTTGTTCTCAAACACTCAACTAGTTCATTTCTGTATGCAGCGTATCCATTAACAGCTGCTGTAAAATGTTGACCTTTAGATATCATTTACACATTTGAATCAGATTCATCTCCATATCCAGGAAGAATGAACATGGAAGCATATCAGTGTCTCTGTGCTCACGTTAATTACACCTTTTGATCAGACAAGATCAGACAAGTGTGCAACTTGAGTAGGTGTTTGGTGAAGTCCCGCCCACTTGGTCTCACAGCCCCGCCCCCCTCCGCGGCACCCCTAGCCGTACCGTCGTAGTCGTAGTCCCAGCTAGGCTTCTGGATGGAGTCGCTGTCGGACACGGAGTTGGAGGGCGGGGGCGGGGGCAGGTTGGGCGCCACGCTGCAGACGGCCACGCCCTTG